>NC_068998.1:26334621-26335826 GCF_001194135.2 Octopus bimaculoides
GTTCCGTTGATCGGATCAACTGGAACCCTCGACGTCGTAAGCGACGGAGTGCCAACAACAATCTATCTATCTATCTATCTATCTATCTATCTATCTATCTATCTATCTATCTATCTATCTATCTATCAATGCACACCTATGAAAGTTCTACCAATTATTGATGATAAATATATATAACAGATTGACTCTTTAAAAAAGAAATATTATGACTGTGATAAAATAATGAAAGCAATATTTACTAAGCTTTTTACAAAGAAATAGTTAAACGTAAAATACCATAAAAATTATTAGAATTGGGAATCAAATGTGGAAATACTATCGAGTGGCTAGCAGAAAACCGCCCGGGGGTGGCCTCTCTGCTAGTATATATAATTAAGATTTCGTTGAATTAGTTACTTAAATTGAGGCATCTCGCTAGGTCTGTATAATCAGCATACCCAAACAATATTAATTGAATACTGAATATCAAGATTCCGTCCAGGGGTGTTTACTCTTGGTAATTCAGACATGTACTTTTTATAAAGGTACTTTCTATAGCATTTTCGAAATGCAGATTCTATAGTATTTTCGGAGTGCATACAGGTGAATGAAATATAAATGAGTAATAAAGATGTACAAGTGTCAATTCATTACAGTCGTTCCAAGCGACTCTTTTAATTGATAGAAACCGTTCTCATTTGAGAGAAACCGTTCTTGTCAGATGACCGCATAGACTTCAGACATAAAAGATACAAACATTTATTTATCATATTCGAATCAATAATGGAAATCAAAATATTTATGTTGTTTCTTTTGTCATATCTATGGCAGAATATGACAAGATTCATGTATGTAAGTATATATTTAGAGAGAGAGACAGGGGGATAGATAGGAAAGAGATACGTATACACATATATATATGCATGTATACATAGATATACTTATGTACATATGCATATATATTTATAAATATATACATATACAGATATATTTATATGAATATATGGGTGTGTGTGCGTGTGCGTATGTCTGTGTGTGTATGTGTGTCTGTGTCTGTGTCTGTGTCTGTATGTTTCTTTATGTTTGTTCTCCCTGCATAACTTGGAAACTTGTTAGTATGTTTACGTCCCCGTGGTTTAGCGTTTGGGAAAAAGATAACTATCAAATAAGTACCAGACTTAAAAACAAAAACATAATTAATGGCGCCGATTCGTTCGAATAAAGTT
>NC_068998.1:26336309-26340505 GCF_001194135.2 Octopus bimaculoides
TATCATATATACATATGTATATACGTGTCTGTGTACGCACATTTGCACATCAGTCTGACTGTGTATTGGTCAACATCTTTGCATGATATTTACATATCGGTAAATACCGACTGTATATATACAGACAGATACAAAAATATAATATAAATATACACGTTTGTGAAACTGACAGAATGATTGAGTTTTTGCTTGAAGATGAGATTGTGGATTTGTAAATATATACGTATTCATACGTTTGCAAGTTTGAGGTGGTTAGAGACAGATAGAGGGAGACAAATAAACACACAAAGATAGAGATAGATAGATAGATAGATAGATAGATAGATAGATAGATAGATAGATAGATAGATAGATAGACAGATAATTAAGCAATAAATACGCGATAATCAGACGCCAGATGATGAGTATAGACAGAGAAAAGTAAAGAGAACGTAATATCATACAGAAGAGGAGACACATGTAAATCAGTTGACAGAAAAATAGACTAAGAAACCAAACCAGTTGGCGAGCAGAAAAAGAAACATGTGCAAGCAAACAAGCTGATATCTCTCTAAGATCGTTGTTTTTATTCTACAAATTGTATTAAGCAAAGCCCTCACTAACAGTGTTTTCAGATGTAATGAAGGCAGGCTTAATAATGTTATGTTTCGATAATGGCGTTTGATAAAAACGGAAGGATTTTCAGCTGCCTACTTTGCCTGCTATTCTTTTATCTTTTATTATTTACTTTGTCCAGTTATTTGACGGCGGCCATGCTGGTGCACAGCCTTGAAGGGTTTTTCGTCGAGCAAATCGACCCCAGTACGTACTTTTATTTAAACCTAGAACTTATTTAGTCGCTAAGTTACGGGGATGAAGGATGTGTTTTCTATGTGGCCTGCTTGTTTTTGTACCTTGTTTATCATTTTGTCCATGTTTTTTTGCAACGTCATGTATGTACCCAGATATGTATCTATATGTACATGTAGATGGAGGTATGTACATACATGCACATATATATGCATATACTCATATATTGTTTGTGTCACACGATGGAACGCACGCGTTATCTTTACACAGTAAGTTTTGAACTATATTTTTCTAACGCGACTCTCTCTATCTCTATATCTATATCCCCCTCTCATTCTTCCCTCTACTGTTCTTCGCCTCTTCCTGTCACTACTATCTCTCTCTCTCTATCTCACGATGCTCGTCCTTCGCCTCTCCTCGTCACTACTACTATCTCTCTCCCTCTCTACCTCTCACTGCTCACTTATATTCTACTTCCTCCCCTTCTTCTCCCTCTGCTACTCTTTCTCCTTACTCATCGCTGGTTACGTGTGTCCGGTTGCTATTTCTTTTCGGTCTTGGACTCCCCATGCTTCACACGCACTTCTTCGCCTCTCCAGTTCGTGCTTCACAGCGTTCAATACACACATACTTCTCCACATCTGGCTGTACAGCCTTTTTGTTTGTTTATTTCACCGTTTCGTTTTCCTGTCTTGTTTTCCGTCCGCCACTATCTTCAACGAAAAAAATTTAATTTGTGTTCGTGGGAAGAACCATTTTAACGATGCGTCCTGCCCTAACTCTTCGAAACACCAGTGTTTTAATGGTGGCAGCTGATGAAGGATATGTTCTCTATGTGGCCTGCTTGTGTTTTGTACCTTGTTTATCATTTTGTCCATGTTTTTTGCAACATCATGTACCCAGATATGTATCTATATGTACATGTAGATGAAGGTATGTACATACATGTACATATATATGCATATACTCATATATTGTTTATATTCATATATATATATATATATATATATATATATATAGGAGAGTATTGTAGTTCGCTTGAAGCATTGTGTATTGTTTGTAAAATATACCGTGTCTTGAATGGCACAACAATGCAGAATAGCTTTTAATAACTGTTATAATTTAATTATCCATTGTCTGATATAATAATAATAGTTCGCTATACAAAATTTCCTTCTTCAGGTATTGCTAGGAATTGATTGAGTCACTGCTATAATCGGTTTTCCAGCGCTTACTGAAATTTTTTCCGGAAGCGTCTCTGCAGTAGCCTCAGGAAGCTCCTTCCGTAATTCCTTATGAAATGTGCGTGGGGACGGCCATGTTTCAAGCTTGTGTGTGTTGCCATATCCACAGCGCCGCTTCTAAGTTGCGTATTATATGTGCAGTTTCTTTTTATATATATAATACATGAGCATGTTATCAGAAATGAACCTACATGCTTCCAAATGTACCTAAATAATATATCGATTGCCAACTTCCAGCCTGTTGTTAATTCGAGGCCCTAGTCTGTCTCTGAGGATAGCTTACCCACATTTCTTTCAGTGACCTTAATTGTGACTATTATGCTTTTGTCGGTGTTCCGACACCTGTCTAGATATTTTCTGAAGGAAGAAGCTCTCGTGTTCAGATGTTGTTTGATGCGAATGTATAACTACCCACATTGGGCTACCCACATAGAACTTGTTGCATTTGTTACATCGTATTCTATACACGGCATTTACTCGTTGGTATGAAATTGTGTCACAGATGAAGCACTTAGCTAGTGTACATTGATTGCTATCCTTTGCTCGTTTCTTTGCTAGGTGTCTTCTTAGAGAGGGGCCGGAGTGGGCTAGTTGTATGTCTAACCCTTCTCTTCTTACGGCTGTAGTTATCGTCTCGCTAAATTGAGGTATTTTAAGGAAGCATGTGTTGCTGGGTTTTCTGTGTGTTCGGCGTTTGTTGTCTTGGGGACTTCGGCCAATTTACAACGGATTTAGTGTACCTGTTGGTTTTCAATATCTCTAAGAAGTGTGTGATTTGGGTCACCTTTTCCTCTGTCCTACCGCACTTGCTCTGGACGCGTCCAATAATATCCAGCACCACGTCAACCACTGAACCTAGACACTTGTTTTCATAACGTATATCAGAATTTAATTTTTTCCGACTATTCTTTCACACTATAAACTTATGATGCTGCCTCAAATAATTCATAGTTCATAATACCACTTTTGATCAAAAACGCCTCGCTAACACTTAATATGGTGTAAACTGTGGTATTTATATGTGTCTTCTTTAACGAGTATGCCTCTATGGTAAATATTTAATTTAGATTATAGACTAAACTAAAATAAGTGGAATACATAACTGGTTTACAACCGTGCTAGCATTATACTATAACAGTAATTTCATTGTAGGCTCAACGCCATTTAAGTGTTTACCTGTTGCATTAAAAAAACATTTCAATGATGCACATTAAAGTTTTTCAAAAACATTTCTTTTCCAAGGTCATGACTAGCAATTTGTAAAAGTTTGCAGTTGGTTTACAGCAGTGTCTAGTATGTCACAGTTATGCCATCAGTCCTACACCTATGATCACATCCATTATTAAATGATAAACAAAGCAAGGAGTAAACATGTAAACAAGTTGTCATCTCCCTCGTGAATAGCATGTTCAAACAGAGGCAGTAAATGTCAAAGTGAATAAAGTTGAATCTGAAAAATGTTAGTAATGGCTTGTGCTAGCAAATAGTAAATACAAATAGTTTACGAAATGGAATTAGTTTACTGTGAAGCAGAAAAGAGATATCCCTAGTTTTAGGCAAAGTCCTTCATTGGTGTGATAAGACATGTACACCATTAGCAAATTAGATATAAAATCACATATTTTCATAAGGGTGTGAGAGAAATAGTAAAAGGAAAGTTTGCATGAGTTTCTACTTGTTAGCGTTTATGTAACTATATGTGTACACGCATACACAAATACATATTTCACTGCTGAATGTAGTAATGCTGTTCCAGACCCGAAATATTTGCATCTATTCCACACAACGAATGCTACAAATAGGTAGGTATTGATGGAAATATATCGCACAAATTTGCTGAGAACAGATAGAGAATGAAAATTATACAAGACTTGAAATTGATATGACAATCACTGCATTTCCCTTAAAGAACAATATCCCACAATTTACTTACACAATGCCACTACTGGTAGCAAGATTTGAATGGCTGACTGTTTTACATAGTAAATCCACTCTAAAGATATTAAACAGTGATTCCCAACGTGGGGCATATGCCCCACCGATGGAACAAGGGAATATTGTAGTGGGGTGTGGGATCCAAAATTTTTCCTTTTTTTTTTTGGTGAGACACAGAATCGTGAAAATCTTTTTTTAACACCGAACATACTATACCTATACTCAGCA
>NC_068998.1:26340515-26343710 GCF_001194135.2 Octopus bimaculoides
AATATACCTATACTCAGCATAGCCAAAGAAATCTCTCGAACCAAACGAATCTCTCGAACCAAACGAATCTCTCGAACCAAACGAATCTCTCGAACCAAACGAATCTCTCGAACCAAACGAATCTCTCGAACCAAACGAATCTCTCGAGCTAAACACACTGCTACAGTATGGTGCTATTTTAATGTCCTAGTGTGAATATTTCTTTAAGAAGAATATATAATTATGAAATATTAAAGATAAAGTTGTCTCTTCCAACCATGGGTGGGGCATATATTTTTCTGGAAAATTATGGTGGGGCCTGGGGGAAATAAGTTAGAAAACACTATATTCAGACCTATATGATTCTCAATCTGACGCATACTTCCACAGAAGTGAGGATATTAAGAAATTCTATGCCAGAAGAAAAAAGTGAGGAATAGGCTTTAGATAAGTGCAGGCAGATTTTTAGTATCATATCGCATCTTCAGACAGTATTTGCTAAGCAAGAAAAGGAAAAATTAATGCATCAATCAAGTGCTTAAAAGTAGAGTGCAACATTCTCTGCATAATATCTTTCACTGACGGATATCATACATCTGACTAGCAAATGCCGCAAAATATATTATTACAGATCATTTGGGCATAATTATGTTACTTACAACGATACTGGTTGCCAGCCATAGGAAAGGCTGCTCTGGGTAAACATAGACTCTGTTATTGAATGCATACATATCAGCAAAAAGAACATTAGTGTAGCATTCTCATCAAGACTTTCATTTATTTTCCAAGGATAAACAAAATAGGCCTGATACAGTTGATTGTGACCAAAGAACAACTTTTGTGCTGTAATAGAACTTAACTGCACTGCAGAAGTGAGCATTTGTTTCAAAATTGGTTTAAAGGAGAATATTTATAACTTCCAACTTTAAAGTCCGATATATATCGGGAGTAAAAGAAATTTCACTCCCGATATATATCGGAACAACAAGTTATGGTATTTAAGGTGAATAACGCATCTGAAAGGGCCCAATTAATACGCATATTACAAATAGTTTCTAACTAGAACAGTGGAATTGTGTAAAATTTGTATTTTCAAGTTGGATGTGCAGCTTCTATCGTTTTTATTATCCAATTTGCAGAGATGAAGCTTTGTTGCTTTGATAGAAACCAACTCATTCGGTGTTTGCGCATATAAATACATACACACATACACACACACACTCATATACACACTCACATACACACACACACACACACATATACATACACACATACATACATGCATAGAGGAGCTTGTACAGTAGGCAGTTAGAGATCAACAACATAATTGACAGGAAGAGTAGCTTCTCCTGGGCCTGCGATGGATACATTAATCCCACTTAGAAGGGTATGCCTTCGCTATCCAGGAACAGGAAATAGCTGCTAAATACCCGATAAACAAAAGAGACAAAGATATCAGCAAACCTCCACTTTGTGATAAAAAAATGTCGGCTTTGCTATACTAGTGCGGATGGTATCACTCAAAATGTCTCCGAAATACTACCTGCCCCTGAAGTGTAATAGAGTTGCAAAGACTATTTACAATACTATCCGTAGGAAGACTGCTCTGACGTATACATCAAAAGCACGTCAGAACCAGCATGTATTAATTCCTTTTTTTAAAAAAAGGAATACTGGTAGAGCACACAGATAGAACGTCAACTCGGTGCAAATGTAACAAGCCTGATATTGTTCTGTGGGACACTGAACGGAAGTCATTGACTATTGTAGAGGTCAGCTGTCAAGCGGATGTGAATGAACAATCGAAAGTCCAGGGGAAAGAGGACATTTATGACGAATTAATGAGGTACTTCCAGCTCTTGTACCCTGACTATGAATTCTCATTTGTGCTCTTCATCATAGGTACATTAGGTTATGTACCAACAAATTTACACAAAACCCTAGAAATACACGGTTTAACGGGAAAAGAACAAAATAAACGCTTGTGGATTCTCCAAATCCAGTCTATCGGTGGCACAATGAAGATTTGTAAGATATTCCAAAAATTCTCCTTGTGAGACTCATATGTATGCATCAGCAACTCAAACAACACATCAACTCAACCACATATTCACAAATGCCGGGAACTAAGAAAAAGTCTTGTCGCTTTCTTAGCGACCGACTTAAACTTTCTTAAGAAGAACTTAAATAAAACTCGAAGAAAGCTCATACATACGAGGGGTTGCTGACAAGTTCCTAGCTTTGGATAAAAGAAAATACAGGAGGATCTGTTAATTATGATTTTATTCAACATATTCCCCTTTCAAATTCGCATACTTGTTGCAGCGGTTCTTCAATTTTTTAAGCCCTATAAAAGAACTCGGAAGGTTGTGCCTCCAACCAGGTTTTTCGCGATACCCCTAAATCCAGGAACTTTTCAGCACTCCCGTACATGCATCATGCACGCATGCATGCATCCATCCGTCCATGCATATGTATGTATGTATGTAGGTATGTATGTATGTATGTACGTACGTACGTATGTGTGTATGTATGTATGTATGTATGTATGTATGTATGGTTGATCATGAAGAGAAACGATACGTAGCATGTATAAGATTATGAAAATGTGTTAAATATAATTGTAAACCTAATTTTAGATAAATGTGAGGAATGTAAAATGGTGTAAAAATTCCTTGGTAAGTAGTTGAATATTGGAATTACATTTTTTATTAGAATGCAAATTTGTATATGTATATATAGGACAATACTACGTCTTAATAATTGGATACGAATATATGAGAACTTAATTGAAATTTTCAAGAAAGGCTAATATAGGGGAATAGATATTAGATTTCGTTCAGTAAACAAATGCCTAAATGGCCGGCTATTATTGTCTATTGATGTAAAAGAAATTAGGATGGTCAGTATATATGAAGTTAAGAACAGAAGAAAAGTATAAAATAGAAGTAATAACAGTAAATGAAAAGATAAAAGTGTAACTGTAAAGGAATATAGTTTAGAGGGAAACTGTTTACAAATGCGCATAAATATACATAAATAAACATACATGTGTATATCGGAATAACAATATATAGACATGTATGTGAATGTGTGTGTGTAAACACGTATATACAGATGTACATAGATATGCGTATATGTATGCATACATATACAAACCTATAAGTGCACGCAGATACACACACATATATGTATATCCATATATATATATATATA
>NC_068998.1:26344347-26348986 GCF_001194135.2 Octopus bimaculoides
GGTCAGTATATATGAAGTTAAGAACAGAAGAAAAGTATAAAATAGAAGTAATAACAGTAAATGAAAAGATAAAAGTGTAACTGTAAATGAATATAGTTTAGAGGGAAACTGTTTACAAATGCGCATAAATATACATAAATAAACATACATGTGTATATCGGAATAACAATATATAGACATGTATGTGAATGTGTGTGTGTAAACACGTATATACAGATGTACATAGATATGCGTATATGTATGCAGTAATTAGACTGCCGGTCAGTTTCACTTATGGTAATTTCAATCCCAATATTAAAAAGATATACAACGTTGAATAAAGAGAAAATAAAAAGTACAGTAAAACATAAAAATGTTACTAAAAGCTTCAATATTGATTAAGGTTATGAGCTATTGCTCCTAAAAAAATCCATCCTATTTTCGGGACTATATTGCTCAGTAACTATTTGCAGCCGTTATTTATACATACAAGATATTATCTCCGGATTAGTACTACTATGAATTTCCTGTCAACGTTTAATTGTATTTTAAATGGCTGGTTTAATCACATATCATTGTATGTTTGTATAAGTAACTACACAAAACCCATTTAGCAAGTAACATTTTCTAACCAGTTATAAGCAGAAGTCACCAAGTTGTGCATAGTACGATATATAAATTATAAATGTAAAATAGAAATAAAAAAAACATATGGAGGGGTACAAGCGCAATTTTCGTTGACCCACCGAGGTTGTGGCAAGACGAAGAATGGACAGGATGTAGATCGCACCAAAATTATTTTATGTGACTCTGTAGATATGGCTGAAATTGATGCACAAAACATGGACAGTATGTCCCATTCCGCTAATTCAGTTAAAATAGTGAGAAAGTCACAGTTTTTTTTATTAAGGTTTGATCAGCAGTTGTATTTTAAACTATATGGCAGTTGCTATAGCATTCCAGCTATCTTTTGCAGATGGCGGGGCGGTTTATAAATAAATTTCATGTTCAGTTATTCTTTTAAATTTTTATTTTTTATTGTTGATGCGTTCTTTGAATGAATATTTCGATGAATGGTATAATGGAGCGCTTGTTTTGCTGTTGTGTTGTTATGTTGTGCTGTTATGGCAGATTCGGAGGGAGAGAAAAGAAAGCGTGGTAGGTGGGAAAATTTTGGGTTAGCTGAGTTTGAATTTGTTGTTCTGTGGGTATTGGGATACGTTTGAAGTTTTATAGTTTAAATCGTTTTATATATGGACAAGTTGTGCACATTTTATCGCATACGTTATGTTTATTTTATTTTTCTACTTAGCAGAGTTTGGTTGTGCTTTCTCGGACATAATATTTATTAGTTTTTTGGACGATAGTTCAATTTATGGTTGGATGGTCGGTCCTCTAACTTTTAGAAAATATACATAACATTAGCTTGCTTCTGTTTCTGAATGACGCTGTATACTCCATGTGTCGTTTTCGCGAATGTATTCTCTGTGACACAGATACATGCTTTTAAGTGTCATAAATGAGTATGTGTGAATTATAGACCGGTTCCTTCCCAAGACATTTGTTGTCTAGTGAACATTTTTCGAGAGATCTGCAGTTGCTTCATTGTTGGGGGTGTATTAATCGTTTTGATTTTTTTAAACCTATATTTGGAGGCAACTGCCTTGACAGTATTCCTATCGAATATTATATGGTATTTATATGAATTTTCACATAAATGCATGACTTCCAAGTGATTTATATGTTTTATGCAGATATTTAGAATCTGAATTTTTATTTAAATACGATAGAAAGAGAAAATAACGTGCATAGACACAAATAAGCACAAATGCGCACGTGAATGCACATACTCAGACACATACAATGTCTGAGTTGTAGTTACATTCAGTTAGCCTACATATTAGGTTGTACTGTTTATAAACTTAATTTGTAGAATACTATAGAGGAATCTTTCTTTTACCTAATGTGCTTTACAGACATACAGTCAGACATGCTGACAGATAGACAGACATATACAATGATAGTCAATATATGAAATAGAAAGCAACACATTATAGAAAACACTTAGTTGCGCTCAAATGATTTGAACTCCGATTTACACTTGAAGAATGAAGTATAAATATATATGTTTTATTGAGCAAACTTACTCAGATTACATACACTCAAAGAATTAGAGGGGAGAAGGCGTCACAAACCTGGCACCTGTCCTTGATTGTTCGGAGTCACTCGATAATTTTGGCAAATATAATTGATTAAAGATTTGCAGCCGGTAATTGAAGCAAACAAACATTGGTAAACTCCACAGCCTCGTTCATAAGACTGGACACATGATCCTCTTTTCACATGTTTACATGTGTATGTAAGAGAGTCTGGGAAAATAAAATTATATATGTGTGTGTATGTATGTATGTATATATATATATATATATATATATATATATATATATGTGTGTGTGTGTGTGTGTGTGTGTGTGTATGTATGTATGTATGTATATATATATAGTCATTATGAGGATATAGAAACCTATTATGGGGATAGTTTTATCCAAGATACACTGGTTTAATATATTATACTTTGGAGATGTAATTCTTAAATAAATATATTATACAAATATCAAACATTATTAAGTAAGAAAATGGATATAAAATAATTTTTGATTAATTAACATTGCCTACAATCGTTTCAATTTACGCTCAATACAAATAACAAAATATATAGAATAAAATGATTTTGCATTTTTTATGATTATGAATGAAATATCTTCAGAGCACAAAGGACATTACCGACTTTACATGTGTTGTGTCGACACCCCCAGGCGAAGACGTAGGATCTCCCAAGACATATAAATGGAGGTAGTTTCGCTGTGGTAGGTGTTGAGTAGCAGTCGAGTAGCAGTTGTGTAGCGGGTGAGTAGAGAGCATCAGTAGATGCGAGATAGCAGTAGCTTGAGACATAACATGTGAATCAGTTGAGGTACTCCAACAGATTAAGTAGGGGAAAGCAGTGTGTTTGTGTGTATGTGTGTGTGTGTGTGTGTGTGTGTGTGTGTGTGTGTGTGTGTGTGTGTGTGTGTGTGTGTAAGTGTGCGTGTGTGTGCGCGCGCGTTAATAGTTCATTTAAATATACTAATCATATAATGATTTAAATATTGTCTTATCTTTTATTTTATACGCGCACACTCACACTCACACTCACACACGAATTTGAATAAACCATATGTATAATGTTTCTACTTGTACATAAAAACAAATGATTAAAATAAAGATTAAAAATAAAAATAAAGATTAAAAATAAATTGAAAATAATAAATAAAAGTAATTAAATAGTAATTATGAAAATATATAAAAACAATATGTAAAAAATATATTAAAAATATACATATATATATATAATGAAAATAGTATTATAAAATAAGGATATGAAATAAAAGTAGAAACATTATACATATGGTTTATTCAAATTCGTGTGTGAGTGTGAGTGTGAGTGTGCGCGTATAAAATAAAAGATAAGACAATGATAAGGATATAAAAACAAAAACTTAATAAATATGAATATCTATTGTCTATTTCAGTTTGTGCGTGATTGTGTATGTGAGTGTATATGGACGCTTACTGTATATGTTAATTTATGTGTGCGTATGCGGGCATGTATGTTAATAAAAGCTTATCGAATCAAATCAGTTTATCCATATATTTATATGTGCGTATATTTATATACATCTACATATAAAAACTATACAGAATGATAATGTATGATGCAGACCCAATAACCAATTATATAATTTATTATGATATAAAGCAGTAAGATGATTCAGTATATATTTTTATGTTTATAATTGGTTGAAAACAAAAATGAAAATAAAAATAAACATCAAAGGAATTCATTATATTTAATGCTAAATATTTATATTTATATCGATATCCAAATTAATCCAATAATGATAATTAATTATAGTTATTAATTCGTATTTTACACACGCGCACGCGCACACACACACACATACACACGCATACACACAAATACGTGCTTACTTTACAGGCATCCAAGATTAGTACGTCATCAAAATTAGTCTTATCAATAGATATTGTATTACAATCTGAAATTAGATGTATTATATTAGGAAATTAATTAACAACGATTAATACTATTATTATTAAAAGGACCCGTGAGCATTATGTTAAATATAATATATAATTATGATTTATATTATTTAATATTAGATTTATAAACTGATTTAGACTTATTTCAGTATTCATTTATTTTATCTTTATTGATTAAATTTACTAAAAACATATTTAGTGTAATGACAACAAGTTCTTACAGTCTTTTCTAGAATTGATTAATTTGTATTTAGATTTTAGTATTTGGAAAAGCTCTTCTATACCGAATCGATATTCTTTATCTGAAATATAATATGTATGTATGTATGTATGTATGTATATATATATACATATATATATATATATATATATATGGTGGTTGTCTACTCCTTAAACAGAGTTTGACCACCTCCTGCACCTACACCTTAGCCTTTTCATGGCGTCTGATGTGGCTTTTTAAACCAGACAGCGTTTTGAAAAAACACCCACACAGATTGCACCTCTGATTTGCACTACCAATACCTGCAAGTAAGTTCTGCTCATTATGGATCCTAACATG
>NC_068998.1:26349447-26352105 GCF_001194135.2 Octopus bimaculoides
AAGAAGAAGAAGAAGAAGAAGAAGAAGAAGAAGAAGAAGAAGAAGAAGAAGAAGAAGAAGAAGAAGAAGAAGAAGAAGGTGTGAAGTTAAGAGTTTATTATCAAAAAAAATCGATCATCATCCCTTACAGTTGTCTCAATTATACTCAATGAATTAAATATTAAGTACATATTTCTGAGAATAATATCTTCAGAGGGCAAAAAATATACCCTTAGATGTTTTATATGTTTGTTTATGGATTCATTATAGCAGACTCAATGATACTATTTATTATTTGTATTTTTATGTGTTTGAGCGAGGGGTTTGCTGGTTGGTTGGAGGTAAGACGGAGTAGGTCAATAGAGTTAGAGTAATGAATGAATAAATTAAATAGAGATGATGGAGCAAATTACAATATAAATATGGTAAGGATATACAGTACATTTATAAGTTGTAGCTAAATTCGAGAAAATTTGTATATATGCAAGTACACACGCATGTTTATACACGCATAAATACATTCATCTGTACGTCCATATATATATATATATATATATATATATATATACTTTATTTAAAAGCAGCAGAAACATAACAAAAAGCTGTTACTCAGAGTTTCACGTTCTTATTCATCGGACAGTTTTGTTAGAAATGGGCGAGAAATGACGATGCAATCAAAACTAATATAAAATTAAAACACATGCATCTGTTTCATTGGTCGTTTCAAATAACGGTCTTAGGTATGCAATGAACAAAATAAACAAAACTAATGAATTCAATATAGATTCATTTTATTTTAAAAAATCAAAGAAAACCTTAAACTGAAAAGTAGGTTCAAAATACATATTGTAAATAATTATATTCGAATTATCGCTCAATTAACACATTGAAATGAAAACAAAATTTACGCTGCATTAAAATAAAAAATAAAAAATTTTACAACTGTATATACGCATACTAGACTATCTACAACATACATATATACATCAAAAGACACAGATTCATACGTACAGACAATATACGTATATACGCATATGTTTGTAAGACATAATAATAACATGCACGAATACGCATGTATACATATACACATATGCACACAATCATGCTCGCATACGAAAATTATTCAGCGTTGGAACAGGCGGAGGGGAGAAGTAAGGGTTGGGAAGAGTAACGTCTAGATAAAGGACGTTAATAATGTAGAAATGGAGAAAATGTGGTTTTCGTGAAGAAAGAAAGAAAGAAAGAAAGAAAGAAAGAAAGAAAGAAAGAAAGAAAGAAGGAAAGAAGGAAAGAAAGAAAGAAAGAAAGAAAGAAAGAAAGAAAGAAAGAAAGAAAGAAAAGAAAAGAAAGAAAGAAAGAAAGTAGGGGAGAAAGAAAGAAAGAAAGAAAGAAAGAAAGAAAGAAAGAAAGAAAGAAAGAAAGAAAGAAAAGAAAAGAAAGAAAGAAAGAAAGTAGGGGAGAAAGAAAGAAAGTAGGGGAGAAAGAAAGAGAGAAAGAAGGAAAGAAATAAAGAATGAAAGAAAGAAAAAAAGAAGGAAAGAAAGAAAGAAGGAAAGAAAGAAAGAAGGAAAGAAAGAAAGAAGGAAAGAAAGAAAGAAGGAAGTGTAGCGTATATAACAAAATTAGATTATGTATATGTGTATACAAAAATGCATATTAGCATCGTGTATACAGATATATAGGGATATGTACGCGAATACACACAAATATAATTGTATACATGCGTACGCACACATTCAAGCATATATGTGTATAAGCAAGAGCGCACATTCTCATATGTAACATAGACGCACAGACACGAATATATGTATGTATGTGTAAATATAAGCATACACTCTTACCCACGCATATACAAAACGCACACACACGAAATCATTACTGGATGTGCACAAGTGTAAACATAGGCTCTATACATAAGCATAGGCGCACACATATGAATACATATGCATTGCTACAATACAGACATCCACATAAAAAACTTTTAGGTCTTAGCCTAAAAATTTTTTAAGAAATTGCTGAGTGCATAAAAGCGAAAATTGGGCAAAATACATTCATAATAGAATCCCATATATCGAACCATTCATAGAAACGGTTAAATTTGTTTACAAAATATTTTTAAATAAATACAAATAAAATAAAATAAAGTAAAATAAAAACAAGAAAACTATACATATAACAGTCGAAGGCTTTCTTTAAAAACGTAGGGATCTATACAATATTCTTGCAATGCGAAGTAAATCATGTATAATGAGGTACAAATCCAATATCAAGATTGGAAACTGGTTTCAAGGAGTCAAAAATTATCAAAAATATACTACCCATATGGTATATTATTAGTCGACATTTTAAATTTAGACGCATGTCTACATGAATTTAAAAGTTCGCGTCTTTGGTTTAAAGCTTTCTTGTCTTGGAATAAGATATGGAATTTCTCTAGTAAATACAACTCACATTTAATTGGGTATTTTTCTTTGTGGGCACCGTGCCTGTAAGGCGATGCTCTACCTAAAATAGGATGAATCTATATTGAATTCATTTGTTTTGTCTATTTTGTTCATTGCATACCTAAGACCGTTATTTGAAACGACCAATGAAACAGATGCATGTGTTTAAATTTTATATTAGTTTTGATTGCATCGTCATTTCTCTCCCATTTCTAACAAAACTGTCCGATGAACG
>NC_068998.1:26352207-26358864 GCF_001194135.2 Octopus bimaculoides
ATATATATATATATATATATATATATATACATACGTATATATATATGCACACATATATATACACATACATACACACACAGACACAAATATATATATACACACCCGCACACACGCACATATACATTCATATATACCCATGTATATGAATACATGCACATACAAATGCATGCATGCATACACATATACTCAAGTACTTGTACGTCCCAGCATACATATATACATACATTCACTCACATTTCAGCATGTACTCTTCCATGATTGCAAGTTCAACAGAAATTAATCTCTCTGGTGAGACATAAATATTATTTAGTAAACACATATTTTTCATTAGCTACTAATAGTTTCATGCGATGAAAAACAACTGAAACTACATTTTATTCACAAAGCCAAGCGCTCGGATTATTATTAGTATAAATGCAAATTTATTATCTGGATACGGGAACTTGAAGTTTCGAAGCAGTTGTCTATAGTTATCCTCTTTCTCTCTGATTTTCAAACGGGTATTCACAGCAGCAGGACACGTGACTTCTTTGACGGTACATTCATTTTCTTGTCTGCCCCAAACTACAATACCTGGCATTTTAAGCACAGACTTGACAAATGTTTTGTTGGAAATGTCCCACCAATATTCCTTGTATTGATGTTTGTGTACGTATTCGGTAACAGAGGTATTCTCTATATTTTATTCCAGCAGAGTCTAATTTTCCGGATGGCATTGTATATTGTTTTTATGTGCATATGTATGTATGTACATATGTATGTATGTGTATAGGTAGGAAGGTAGGTAGGTAGGTAGGAATAGTGTTTATTGATGCTCATGATAAAATTTCAAGCCTTACAATCAGTTGATCAGAACTTTGAAACAAAATATACTGTTTCTAAGAAACAAAGTAGCAAATCTGTTTCGACCGAAAATTATCATGCTGGTACAAATTGCAAAGTCTACCTCAAATCGAATAATCTTCTCAAAAACGGAATATACCTTGACATGACTCTCATAAATTTTCTGTATGGATTAATAAAGAACGCGTATGTTGGGAAAGGCGACTCTTCAAATCATTGTTGATTGATCTAATATATAAACCCGGATAAGAATTGTTGCGTTGATGTATCTTGGTACAACATGCATGTCTATACCAAATACCAACTCTAGGATATCAAGTACAGCATCAACAGCTTTACAAGTTTGAAATTAGAATTATTGGAAGGTAGTTCCTGAGATCTTGTTTGTGTTACTGTATATTTTATGGATTTTTTTAATTGCTGAGAGATCTATGTGTCTTAAGCAAGAGTAATTAACTGAAAACGAAGAAGCTCAAAGCAAAAATTAGGATATCACCAAAGGTGGATCACAATAAACACAAAATAATAAACGCGAGAAAGACGTCCAAAGAGAAAAGAATGAAGAGGATTTAAATTTTAATCATGGACTTTTTCAACAAGCACAGTCGGGTTATGAAATTAAACTTCCTAGTCTGCTTCAAAAGAAGACTTCTAAACCATTACACAATACTATCATTCGCCTACAGATCGGAAACGTGGATCTTAACAGTAGACATAGAGAAGAAACTGACAGCGTCAGCACAAAACTGGGAAAGATTAATGCAATAGAGAAACAAAAAAGTAACTGAAAGACAAACAAAAGCGTAAAAACATGAAAGAAAGTAGACGATATATTCATCATTGTATAAACGACGGAAATATCACGAAATGGCGACCAATGACTGAAAAAATAATGAAGACCACGAAAAGATGGCGCGTCGTGATTGACAGTACTAGAGTAGCGTCGTTTAAAAGGTAACACGCAAGGGAGATTAGGAAAAAACTGGCGATGTTATGGTGAAACTTTCATCTAACAGTAGATCGACAGCAGTTAACTACAATACGTAACTACATAAATATCAAAGTAATATATATGTATCTATATAACAATATATGCACTCGCACTAATGTGCACACACATACAAACACACATATGAATATATATATAAATACATACTTCTATGAATGTGTGTATATATATATATATATATATATATATATATATATATATAATAGGAGTGGAGCTGAAAGTTTCCACACCGGGAAAAATCGAATAGCAACTAAATCAAAATTATAAATAATAAATATATATATATCTGGAAACGCTACACCATTTTGTACTGAATGCTATCTTCTTTCGTTTTCAAAATGCAACTTTTGGACATGTACGTCTGTGTGCGCTTCCTTATGCGTTTGTTTGCATTGGCAGATACATTACAACGCCACAGACCATACTATGTTCCATCCCAGCATTTAATAGTTTCAGAAGTTTCTATCGGAATAATGTTCATCCGTTAAACTGTCCTCTTTTATCTGGCTGGACAGAGAAGATAAAATGCTTACAATTGATCCTGACGCTATCTCACTCTATCAGAAATAGCATTTTCACATGGTCAGTTATCTGTAATTATAAATTTGCATAGACGTACACGCATATAAACACGCACGTATTCACTCACGTGCACTACACAAAATCTCTCTCTCTCACTCTCTCTCTCTCTCTCTCTCTCTTTCTTTCTCTCTCTTTCTTTCTCTCTCTTTCTTTCTCTCTCTCTCTCTCTCTCACACACACACACCCATACACACAATTACGTACCCATTTAGATACAATATATAAATGATTATGAGTAAAGATATATACGTTTGCTTGTGTTTGTATGTACGTCTGTCTGTAAAGATGTGTGTGAGTGTGAATGTGCATGTACGTATACATATTCTATATCTATGTGTTTAGAATATTAAGTAAATATATAAGTATGAATCTGTGTATATATATTATGTATGTATATATACATATATAAATACATATGTATATATATGCATCTGTATGTATGTATGCATGTATGTTTGTATGTATGTATGCATGTATGCATGCCTGTATGTATGTATGTACGCATGCATGCACATATGTATGTATGCGTGTGTGCATGTATGTATGTATGCATGCTTGCATGTATGTATGTATGTATGTATGTATGTTTGTATTAGGTATGGATGGCTAGATGTATGTTCTCTTCCGTTTTAATTATTTAAATTCTTTCACTGAGGAAGGACCTGCTTTTTAACAACGCTACAAACCTCCATTGTTGGAATGCAGATAACGAAAATAATGTCACATTTTAAACTTGAGAATAAACTTGCATATTTTTACTGTTCCACTTACAGATTGTATTCGAAATGTGCGAGATAGTTTGTTGATTTCGTTTTCTGAAAATCAAAGCTCATCCTGATTTTTAGGCGTTTACTCACAAAACCAAGAGCACCAACTCTTATTGGTATAAGTGTGAATTTGTAATCTGGATATAGAAGCTGGAGGTTTCGAAGCAGTTGTCCAAGGTTATCCTCTTACGCTTGGATTTTCAATGAAATATCCACACCAGTAGGACAGCTGGCCTCTTTTGACGGTACATATATTTTCTTGTCGGCCCCAAACTACAGTATCTGGCATGTTATATTTACACTTGACATGCTTTGATGTGAACGTCCCACAAGTATTTCTTTTGTTGATGTTTGTATATGCATTCAATAACAGGAATATTTATTCCAGGGCAATATTATATTGATTTTATATTCATTTTCTATTGATTTTACGACAGCGTCGTGTCGCATAGGGAGGTAAAACCTTGATGACATTTTTCGTCAGCTGTCGTGTAATGTCTTACTCAGAAATATGACATAATCTACATTTTTGTATGCACCTTGGAGCTTGAAGGCTTCATGTATATATGTATGTATGTATGTATGTATGTTTGTATGTATGTATGTGTGTATGTATGTATGCCTGCATGCATGTGTGTGTATGTATGTATACATGTATGTATGTATACATGTATGTATGCATGTATGTACGTATGTATGTATGTCTGTATGTATATCTATGTATAAATGTATGTATGTATGTATGTATGTATGTATGTATGTATGTATGCATGTATGCTTGTGCGTATGTATGAATGTATGTATGCACAAGACACCATGTTACTTCCCATGCACTATGAGAAGGAAATATAACTGCTAATATCCAGACTTTGAGCAATAAAGCACATTTTACTATATCGTTCACTGTTATCTAACTGACAATAGCTAAAACATAGCAGGACCCCAACCTTTGTAAACAAGTAATGATTTCTCAACATCAGTATCACAGGAGAACAATTTCTGTTGGGCTTACTTTTTTCACTTGATTTAGCCTAATATCGGTATGTTGATTTCAATCTACAGTCAGTTTTCTTCCATAAAGTCAAGTATATTTTCTAAAACTTACTCTCTGAATAAGCACAATTGTATTATTTGTTCGTAAGTAATAAGGTGAGTCACTTGCTTTTATTATTTTATTGATATCACTAGAGAACATTTTCAAAAAATTTTATTTGTCTTGCCTTTTACACTTTGTCCTGCCTAATTTGATGGCGCTGGATTAAAAATGCCCTCAGAAATTTTCTATCACGTCAAGTTTTTCCTTAAACAGGAAATCATTTTTTACCAAAAAATATCAACTTTTGCCATTAAATGCAATACCGAAATAAGAAACCACATAAACCAAATAGTACTTTTTTCGTTTGATAACAATATTACACAAAATATATATTTCTGTCAAACTGAAGTTTCAGTTACTCTTTACTAATTCGCGTGAATAACTTTCACGACAGTCTCTTTCCAGAGATCAGTAGTACTCAGCCATCATGCTTGTGTTCCATTCCGCCTGCCTCGATACCTAATCTCCATGGTCCCGATATCTTGGTAGAATCATTCTCCTTGCTTATCACTTACTGCACTATGATTTTCAAGGAAGTAGTCCAGATGGTTGTGCAGGAAATGCACTTTCTCATTATTCATGTTGCAGCCCAGTGCCCGAAAACTCGTTAACAGGGTCTGCACAAATTTTTCATAGTTCGATGACTTCCTGTTTCCCCGGAAATCACACACAACTGTAACAAAAGTACTCCATGCTTCTTTTTCAATGCCAGACATGGTCGCCAAAATCTGCTCGTCTGCAACAGCCACCTAACTGTGGCCCATTAAACACACCAACCTTAATTGTCTCACAAAACAAAGCTATTAGCATTTTGTTTAAGTATATGTAACAGTCTCTTTCTTGGTGTTTTAACACATATTTTACACAGTATGTAGACTGCCCAGGCTTTGTCTTGATCACCCAGTTTCATGCCAAAATAAGTAAGAAAATCTTTCTTCACAAAATTTGTGATTTTGTTTCACTGCTTTGGTAAAGTGTAACATCTACAAATATAGCAAAATACGTTGGGGCTGTTTTTTTAATTTTCTTCTCGCACACCTGGGAAACGTATTTACAGTTCTTCGACCATACTCGACAAAAAGTGACCTTTACACGTGACCTCACAATTAAAAGATTAAGGGCGCATTCGAGATACCGATTTTCATAAGAAAATAGTTAAAGGTTTAACAAAACATGATTCACACTAAATCAAGCATGTCTTCTAACAATTTATTTAAAAGTGCTTGCTTCACGAAATAGCAGCGAAATCACCCTTATTATAAGATTCCACCTTAAATAAGAGTAAACACGTAAACACATTTAATAATATAGTTAAATAAATTCTACCTGATAATAATACGAGATGGTTATGCTTGAAATGCCTTTCATCACTCCCTTGGATGGATTGTATTTCTACTTGGATAATAGTTCCAAGCAGTCGATCTACGTTGCTGCTTTGATGATAAACGAAAACCATGAGTGGTATTCAATGTTTCCTAGCGCAAGAATCCCTGAATTGTGATAACCTTTTACTCGCCAGTTACAGAGGCTCTCGAAGACATACAAGTACACCTATCCTATCACCAAATATTTACTGCTAAAGCTCTACCAAAGGAAAATGGTTAACATCAGAAATATCTCGATGAATCATTACACGTCATATCACCTTTATATACCTATGTCAGATTTTTCGTTCGTTTCCTCCTTTATTTATTTCTGTCTTGGTTCTTTATCTTTCTTTTCTGAATTTTCTCTCATTTTTCTTACTTTTCTTTCTTTGTATATTTCTCTCTCAATATCTATCATTTTCTCTCGCGTAAAACAAAACAACAAAAAAAGCAATTATAAAAACAAACATGTACACATATAAACATACATACGACCATCAAAAATCTCCACTCACCTCATCATCACGGCTTCCAGGTAAGAGAAATTACATTTTTTTACTTTTTTTTATTTTAATATATTACGTATTTATCTTCTTTTTTTTCTTGCTATTCTAATCATTGAAAGAAAATTGTTAGTGTCAGTCTGGGAAAGAAATCTGCAAAAGTAAAAACAAATTTGTTGTGATTTAATTTGCAGCCGTTGATCTTGACAGCTATCACACAGTCATCATTGCATACAGTCACACTACAGTCATTGCATACAGTCTGCAATGAACTATAGCAGAAGGTTAATGCTGATTGCCTCTATACTTCCTCACCCAAACACACGTTTGACATACCAAGACATTTCAGAAATTTTCTGATTCTGTACATTGCTACAATGCTATATATGTACGTAAGTGTATATGTACTTTAGTGTGTATAAATATATATATATATATGTATATCTATCTATCTATCTATCTATATATATATATATATATATATATATAT
>NC_068998.1:26359424-26360860 GCF_001194135.2 Octopus bimaculoides
ATATATATATATGTATATATATATACATATACATACATATATATATATATATAAATGAATGTATGTGCTTCTTTTCCATAAATGTATAAAGGATTGCGTTCTTGTACGTATGAATGTAAATATTTAAACAGACACACATGTATAGGTATATACAGTCATGCACACAGACAATATACATAAATATTTATAAATACATAAACTTGCATGTGTATACATACATGTTCAAATAGATATATTGCATACATACACACACTCACTCACTTCAACATGCTTTCACGTGTGTGCGTACTTGTGCGCGCGCGCGTGTGTATGTGTTTGCGTTGGTGTGTATGTGTGAGCGTGTGTTCGTGAGTGTACAAATAAATACACTGTGTACGTGTGTGTATATATATGTATGTATGTATGTATGTATGTATGTATGTACGTACTATGTATGTATATGCAGATAACTACGTATGTGCATCTGTGTAGGCGGTGAGGGCGAGTGCCTGAGAATATTCGTAATAAGATCTTGTCGTACAGTTGAAGTAATGAGAAAAATCCCTTTGAGGCAATTAGTTGTGTCGAGTAAATATGTCAAGTAGAAAAACATCCATGGGTTTTTATTGACTAAACCAGATATCTATGACTGGATGGTTAATGTGTAGCGAGTTCGGTGGATAATGATTATCTCTACAACATCACTTTACTTCCATTGATTCTCTATATTTGGCGTTCTTTGTTTCTTTCATAGACACACCCACCCACACACACACATACACACACACATACACATATAAACACACATACACACATACATACTTACATATGTATATGTGTGTACATAAAAGTGTGTGTGTGTGTCTATGTATAATGCAATCCAGGTAACTGACTAAATAGATATATATGTATGTGTGTATATATATATAGAGAGAGAGAGACAGAGAGAGATACATACATACATGCATACATACATACCTACATACATACATACATACACACATACATATATACATACATACAAACAAACATACGTACGTACACACATATACTGAAGGAAGGAAAGGTTTGTTGCTAGGATGTTGTATATATGAAAGGTAGATGTGTATATGCATAGAGGGACAGAAATTCAAAGAGATGGTAAAGTGATATAATGTGTATGCATATGTTTGTGTATGTATATATATATGTGGGTGTGTGTATCTGTGTGCGTGCGTGTGTGTGTGTTGGTGTGTCTGTGCTTGTCCCCCCACCATCGTTTGACAATCGATGGTGGTTTGTTTACGTCCCCGTAGTTAGCGGTTCGGCAAAAGGAAAACGATAGAGTAAGTACTAGGCTTACAAAGAATATGTCCTGGAGTCGATTTGTTCGACTAAGAGGCGGTACTCCAGGATGGCCGCAGTCAAATGACTGAAGCAAATATATATATATATATATATATATATATATATATATA
>NC_068998.1:26361746-26363462 GCF_001194135.2 Octopus bimaculoides
GTGTGTGTGTGTGTGTGTGTGTGTGTGTGTGTGTGTGTGTGTGTGTGTGTGTGTGTGTGTGTGCGTGTCTGTTGAAACGTGTCCATTCTTTAAAACAAGAGTAAGAAGAAACTGTAATAAAAAATATTAAATTATTACAGGGCAATAAAATTTATTAACTTTGTACTGACATGGAACCAGATGTGTTTACCAATCAACTTTCGTGTTTGTCATCTATCAGCTCAACTAAGACAAAGATTTGTTATACGTTTTATTCTCAACGTTCAATTTGTGAAAATATGAAACTTCCCTGACATTAAATGCCTGACATGGACTGAATGACTGGCAGCATTTGTTCCTCCTCTCTGCGCTCTGAGATAATACGAGGTCAGTTGTTGTTTCCATCCTTTCGCGATCGATAAAAACTACCAATCCAGGGAATTGAAATGGCGGAAGTGTAGAAACATCACCAAATGCTTGGTGTTTAGGTGTTCTGGCTCTTTGTGTTTTGAGTTCGAATCCCACCGCTGTTTTCGTGAGTAATAAACTTAATTCCACATCATTTTTTTCTTGGCTCTCTCTCTGACGATTTCGCCTCCGTTTCGAGCATTCACCGCAGGCGCCTGGATTGAGCAAACCTTTCAAACATTCTTTGTTGCCCTGTAAAGTGTCAGGGTTACTGCGTTCCGTCGCGATTTGTAAAAGTAAAAGAAAAGCAATCAATTATTTTTTCGAAATCTTTTTAGAGATAACTTCTTTGTTCAATTGATTTGATGTATTTCTTTCCGTTCATCAATATCAAAATAACACACCCACGTATACCTCTTGATTTGGATGACTTCGGCAGCTTCCAACATGCGAATGGTTAGTGGTCTATACTGAGGGAACATTGATAAATTAAATTATTGAATTAATCATCTAATAATATTCCCATTTTATCATTTCCCTGTAGAACTAAGAATGTCGATTTACAGATAACGCGTTCTCCAAAATTCTAATTTTGTAGTTATATAATACAATCGATAGCTAAAATGAAAATGCATGCCAGCAGTTTAATGCGGGCTACACTGGCTTCAGTAGCATGACATTATAATCATTATTCGTGCACCTCATACAAAACTCCTGTCACATCATCGATCACATGAATGTTATGATGACAATAATCACTTATATATATATAACATAGTGTTATATAATGAAATATATTTTTGCATTGTGCTATATAAATTTCACAATATAAACAGAATTTAGAATTCCATGTGTATCTAATACTATGAAAATGAAAGATACGAAGAGGACTTGTGCATTATAGTCAAGGTAGGGTAAATTATGTCATCTGGAATTCACTTTTACCCGTCTACAACATTACAAATATCACACAATGAACATAAAAAACTAAACTTGAGATTAGTTCACAAATTCTTTAATTACGTCGTCTTACACGTGTTTCCAGGAAGATTACAGCCGACTTATTTTATCCAAAACCGGAAGACTATACACAAACGTATATACTTTTCTCTAAGAGATATCCTTTTATCTGTCACTGCCAGTAATATGCTCCTTTTACCTTCTATAATTTTGTTCTACGAGTGTGTGTGTGTGTATAAACATCCACACACATACATATAAACTTTGTCACGTGCACTTTACAAACATTCACACACGCATATACACAATACATATATGCATATACATACATACATACATTTATATATATATATATATATATATATATAT
>NC_068998.1:26363957-26365684 GCF_001194135.2 Octopus bimaculoides
ATATATATATATATATATATACATATATAATGGGTGGGTTTTTTTGGGGGGGGTGTCTTTGTGTCTGTCTATATCCCCCACTACCCCTTGACAACCGGTGTTTGTGTGTTTACGTCCCTGTGACATAGCATCTCGGCAAAAGAGAACAATAGAATAAGTATCGATCTTTAAAAACATAAGTATTGGTGTCAATTCATTTGACTAAAAATTCATCAAGATTGAAAGTTACGCCCGCTTAATACCAAGTTTGCCGCCTTAAAAGTAGTTAATATTTACCATGTAACTTTGTCTAAATCATTAAAATCATACTCAAGCAAACAATGTTTAAAGAAACAACCCAGATGTTATACAAACTTGTATTAGAATGAATATAAGGAATGACTACAAATTACTAATATATTGAAGTGAAAATTAGACACACAAAATGAATCATTTGTTCATTATCAGCATTATGTGAACAGATAGGCATCACCTCAATTACATAAAAATACCTTTCTCCCTCTCTCTTGAACTGCCTCTCTAATTCAAAACATTAGTCACCTCTTAATCGCAACCGTTCTTGGCTTTTCTTTTTAGTATTATTCTACTGTGGAACGAATTAAGCTTTTTTTTTTAAATCGTCATAAATTCGCCCTTAGGAAGTGTCCTCTTTCCTTCGTTTTCACTGAATAACTAGCTGAATTCTTAGGACCTAATTCAAATGATAGTAACGCATGACCTCTTTCCCATAACTTCCTCAGTCCCTCTCCCCACAAACTTTCCATTCGTTCTCTCATAGTTTCTATCCTCTCATTGTATAATGCACACACAAGTTAAATGGAACAACAAATGTTCTATGTAAATAAAATATAACAACGATAAAGAATATTTACACAACACAAATATATCTTCTATGATACTCAATGATCAAGTTGGAGACAAACACACAAAAATATTTTTTTTTTTTAAATTATCTTAATAAAAAGAAAACGCCCCCAAATTTGACCTCTCCGAATTATGCACATCGTAATCACCTATCAATGACAACTGTTTTCAAATTTTACCACCGTACACTCAACCACATTTTTAATGACCATTCGTAAATTAGTTATTATTAACTACTACCACCACCATCCATCCGTCCCCTTGGCCAAATAACTAATAGGACAATTTATTTTCTTAAACTACGCACATTCACACAAAACTCACGACTTTAGTTTACCGATAGACGTAGGAACCAATGCCGTTCCTACGTCTGCCTTCCATAGTACATTTATGTATGCACCCTTTTCTATTCATCATTAACGCCTTGATGAGTTTTGGTTAAGAGCAAAACAAGCTATACGTTTTGTACACATAAATCCTTTATTTACTCTGCTAATGTTAGTTCAATTTTTAATTTTGTTTGCAGTGATCTTTTTATTATTAATATATTATACTCACTCCCTCTCTAACACACTCACATGCACACAGAAAAACACGTATGTATGTACGTATGTATGTACTCATGTATATATCTATGCATGCACGTATGTATGTATGGATGTATGTATACATGCATGCATGCATGCATGTATGTATGTATGTATCTATGTATCTATGTATGTAAGCATGTATGTATGTACGTATGTATGTATGTATGTATGTATGTATGTGGTTACTAATTCTGTCTATAATACCGTTCTTAAAAGATTTAGCAAATTTAAAACCTAAACCCAATATATATATATATATATATATATATATAT
>NC_068998.1:26366749-26370023 GCF_001194135.2 Octopus bimaculoides
ATGGTCGCAGTCTAATCACTGAAACAAGTAAAAGGTAAAAAAAAATAATAATAAAAGATAAAAGACGTATATCCTTAATTATATGTGTTTAAAATCAATACTTATTCAGTCTGACATTTTAAGGCCTCCAAACGATTTTGTCTGCCTTCCATGGACGTTTATGTTGTTTAGAGCCTACGAATATCATCTTTCCATACTATTTTTTTTTTCCATAATCCTCAACATCTTTCCCGACAGTTACCTTTACCCTCATCTCCACACTTTGTTTCTCAATATCTTCTACACTCTCGCTATCTACTGTTCACTCCCTCCTCGAATTCTACCTTATTTGTGCGCGCATCTATTCATCCAACTGTCTTTCCGTAGATTTCAGCATTCTGACACCAAGTTTTATTCGCTTGATTCATACGGTACTTCCTCTCACATCGTACAGTTCACATCTTTTAATATTACTCATTTACTCCTTTGATTTTTTTAAATTTTCATTCTTCTTCCTAATTTTGCCAGTACGTGACAACACTATTTTCCTGGAGGGTTACGGTTAAGTTCACCGCCATCAATTTACGGTGAAGAAAGTTTACCAAGAAAATATACCCATAGTATCTCACCGTTAATACTTAAAACCTATTTTATTGAAGAAAAACAAAAAGAGAATTGATGACGGTAAACTTTTCCTGCGGTGAACTGATGACGGTGAACTTACTGGACATGTTCCTAGGGTCGTACAGTTTTTCTATTCGATATGGTTTTCCTGTATATCTTCGATACGGGTGGATTGCTTGTTTTTCTCCATTAATAATTAATTTGGCAACAAACTTGTACATTATTGTTCATTACTCTTGAGGAGATTGGAATTATAAATTAAAGGAGTAATGCCAAAAGCAGGATTACGTTTGACGTTAAACTTGATGACTTTTATAAAGGTTTCACGCAGAAGAAAATTGAGCTATATTAATGCCATTTTTTGCATAGCATTAAAATTACTGAAGCTATCACTCTTGATAGAGAAGCTATTACAAATTAACCCGAGGAAATGAGGAAGCAAATTTTTGCTAAAGACGTTACACACGAGAACAAGTATGCAATGATACTGAAACTGAGTTTTTCATAAAGCGGATGCCCACAAGTAGTTATATCTCTAATAATTTGCACAAGACTTTAAAGCTTGCATCAATCATTAGACACTTCTTTCTGAAGGAAATGCTATACGTATTAAAGTTTGGATAAACAGAGCCCATTTTCAAAACCTTTTGAGAGTTACAATGCGAGGCATAACATTTCCAAAGAAAAATGCATAGCACTTTTAGACAATGCACCAAACAGTAAATGTAAACGTAAATGTACTTTCTGATATGAGAGTGGAATGTCTCCCCATAATTTGTTTATTCCAGCCAAGGGGTGAAGATGTAATAACTAACTTCAAGATGTTTTCTCTCAGAAAAACTAATGATCAACTAACTTGTGTAGTACCCATTTAGTCCATTTGAAATTATCAAACGGGCTATATGGATGCTACACAAGGATGCTACGAATGACCATAAATGTGAAACGGCAGCAGTATATGACAAACGAATGCCTTTATGGAGACTTGCCGCAAGTTAGCCAGAGGATCAGGCAAAGACGGCTGCGAATCTCTGCTCATTTCGTACGCGATCCTGAACTGGGAGCATCCAAATTAGTCTTGTGGAACCCATTTCACGGTGATATAAGAAGAGGAAAACATTTTCACACATACACCGACAACTTGATTGCTGACACTGGCCTGGAAAGAATCCAAAACCTTGATGCAGTAATGATGGACTGAGAAATGTGGCGAGTAGTCTTTGTTACTGCGGCCCGGGCTGGAACCCGGCCATAATAATAATCATGACTAACAAAAGGTCTTCAGAGGAGAAGCTTCCCCAATTCTTATGATTGTGTTTCAGACCTTAACTCTTCAAAATCTAAGGAACCAGGTCACTATTTCTAGACACCACTCTGCTGTCACATTTCGTGTTAGTGTTGCGTTCTAGCATGCGCAGTCGTAGATGATCAGGTGACCCCGACCGAAAAGGTTTGGGTTTTGTAATCATTTCGGTATGAGACACCAGATGTATGTAGGGTAAGTTATGCCTTCTGGAATTCACTCCACGTCTGGCCAGATCCAATTAGAATACCTTTTGGTTGCTTTTGCCGTTGAAGAGTTCATTCCAAATCCATACTACAAACGCCTCCGGTAGCACTTCCAAACCATAGATATATGGAAGTTGTCCAGAGTCTCAGAGCTATTCAGCTTGATCTTGGTCGACATGTAGATTCTCACGAAGTACATCGTTGGTCTTGCCAACCTCTAAACTTTTATGGAATTTAAAAAATAGAACTAATAATAGTTTATGAAGTATCAACACAACACAGGTAAGCACATACAGATTCTTTGCTAAATATATGTTTGTTTATTGTTGGGTAAGTATATACTAGTGTTGTTCCGTAAAAACCAGAATAAATTGCTTATCTCTTATGTTTGGCACGTTGAGTATGGAGCAGGCACTCTCCAGATTATTGGCCGGACAAGCTTGTTGAAGTTAGGTCAAATCATAGTCTTTAAAATCATGTGCACACCGGCGTGTATTTTCACTTGTAAATGAAAACGAATGTGAACCTACATAATTTACTGAATAGATTTGCATAGTTTTTCAAACAGAAGACAGCGAAGCATTGTTATCTTCAATTGTACGTGCTTTTAATGTGTTCTTAACATTGGACGAGAAATCGTCCAAACCAGTGAAACGGCAACAATTCCACCTTTACTAACACTGCCTTATATACCTTTATAAAAGGACTATCTATATAATTACATGCATACGATTATATGTATATAGTACAAATATATTTACATAACTAGCTTTGCATTAATTACTTTCATACATTCCTGCCCTCTATTTAAATTTTAGCAAATCATTAGGTTTATCTACCACTTTGTCTATGTACTTTAAAATATGTGCGCGCGCGTGTGTGTTGATATATATATATATATATATATATGGATATTTACATATATATATCTCAGGCAATAAAGAATCCTGATGATATCATAAGCCTGCAGAATGACCTAAATGCAATATACAAATGCAATATACAACTGGGCAGAGCAAAATAATATGCAGTTCAATGCAAAAAAAAAAATTCAAGTACTGCGATAAAGGCCACAAGTGCCTCCCAACTGGCATACACAGGACCTGGAGGTACTGCAATCCCAGAACCACAAACAGTAAGAGACCTGGGCATCAACATGTGT
>NC_068998.1:26371639-26373760 GCF_001194135.2 Octopus bimaculoides
CGAGGATTACAGGTCAGCGTAGGTGGTACATTCTCTTTTTTCCCTTGCGTCCCGAAGTCTGTTAATGCTGGTTGCAATAAAGTTTTTAATACCATTCTGACACAACGATTTCCATTTTGTTCGTTCCAAGCCTCTTTGCTCAAAGGTATTGTGAGCTATGTTCGTCTTTAAGAGGTTACTCTTCAGCTTTCCCATTTGCTACATAATCGTATTTACCATTCTGTAAAAATAAATCTGGTGCCGTTATGTTTTGTGTCTACTGCGTTATGGCGGGGGATCAATGAGACTTGAAACTGTTGCGTGAAACTTTGTCATTCTGGCGTCGTTTTAATGATGTATTTTGTTGGTTCAATGATGTTTTCACTCGAATCTATTCAAAAGGTAACATCTCAATGCCAGACACGTGTAGCACTTAAATCGCAGTTCTTCAACTAGCCATACAGAAATTTGATCATAGTAACACAACCAACTGAAGTGAGAATTTAAAGAACCCGTTCCTCCTGTTTTTAGTAATAAGCTCCTCTTGACCCTCATTGACGAATACTCTTTTTACCCTAACCTTTTGCACTTTCTGACATAAAATCATCCATCTTTATTAATTGTTTTCAAAACTTCTGTAATTTTTTTTTATATCCTTGCCTTGATACATTTCGACACTTTTGTTTTAAGCAACAATCTGCGACAATTATATGCATAGAAACGAATTTAGCTGGCAGACATATGACTCAACGGCACCCATTGTAACGCCAGCTCTTTATCGCTGAATTCTAAAGACTTGCAGATTAGTGAGCAGGAGACCGCTCCACTTGATGCTCTTCATTCTGTCAAATCTTTATTGTACATTATATTCAATGTAACTCCTCCGGAGGCATGTTCTCTCGACTCTCCCAAACTGCTTAATTACAACCGTCAATGAAGATATGATGCTGTTGCTAAAAAAAACGTGTCTGACAAAACTCAACCCATAACATACGCATGTGAAGCTTCATTTCCAGCAAAGAATCGACAGTTCACGTGCGATATCAGGCTCTCACTGGTAGATCTGACGATAGTTTTTCAAGCTTCACAGAACAACTTCTGTCATTCAAGCCATCATTTAATTCTAAAATATTGTCAAATCAACCGCAAGAGCACTGAAGGATCCAGTGGTGAACATTCGAAATTGTCCTACGAATAAGTGAAGACTAAAATCACAGTAAAGATGCGTCCTTACAACCGAATTCTAGTAAAGCAGATGTCCTTAAAGCCTAAGGGACCCTAAAGGTTAGTTCGGCTTCATCTTTGTATCGCACTGAAAATACAGTCCTTCAACTAGCAGTTTAATCAGATTAACACGACCAATCGAATTAAAAGAACTCCTTCCTTTGTTTTTGGTAATAAGCACTTGTTGGCTTTAATTAATAACAACCGTTTTGCGCGCTAGCAATTGTTTTAAAAACGTCTGTACCTGTATTTGGCGCCCTTGCTTTTATATACATCTCGATAAAGATAGAGATGCATCCTCACAACCAAACTCCAGGAAAGCGGATATCCGTAAAGCCTACGTTAAAGGTTCGTTCGGCTTCATCTTTTTACCCATCTACCATGAACTATTCGCTAAAATCTTCCTTTATTCCTCCACACTTTAAGACAATCATAGTTTATATTATAGACATCTTTCATCTTCTCCCGAGGCGGAATGCTATATAATACATGCCGACTTCTTTTCCATTTATACTCGTTCATTCTATTCCTCTCATTTTCTTTCAGTCTATGCTGACCTTCTATATAGCAATACAATCTTCTACAAAAGTTCTTCTTAATAACATAGTGACTGCTGCTATAAAATTTCGCTAGTCTACGCAGTACAGCACAGCGATGAAGAAAAATAAGTAAATTACGTATCAATAAGTTTGTACGAGTTTTAATTAAATGAATACCATGTCAAAAGGAAAATATAAAGAAGAAAGCAGTAGTAGTAGTAGTAGTAGTAGTAGTAGTAGTAGTAGTTGTTGTAGTAGTAGTAGTAGTAGTAGTAGTAGTAGTTTGGAAATGTTCAATTCAAAAATGTCAGCTTTACAAGTGAAATTACAGTATACCGGGCGCTCAACCACTAACTAGTTAAAAGCGACCATAAGCAGT
>NC_068998.1:26374160-26376195 GCF_001194135.2 Octopus bimaculoides
ACGTGGAAAAGTTCACACCGAGTACTCACTTGATATTCTCTTCCATATTGTTGTTAGTAGTTTCCTTTCTGAACAACAAAAATATTTTCGTTGAAATCGAAACTTTTTGGCTGTTTTTATCTAAAACCGTTGTTATGTACACAGAAGGAAGAAATAACAAAGCAGAGAACACAATAAGTTTCGTAAAATATTGAAAGTTCAAAAAACTCCCAGATCGTTGATAAATAGTTTTGAGTGTTCGATTAACTTCTTTCATTTTTTGCCTGTCTGAAACATTACTGAAGTTTATCCTAAAAGCCTATGCTTGTTTTCATTCTTATTTGGCCTTTGTTTCATGCGTTCTAAGTAATATAAACTGCCTTTTCATAAGTACCATGTTACTCCGGTGGTTGAAAAAAGCTGGGAATATGTATCATTGATGATGCATGGACGACAAGGAAATGTGTGCTATGCATCACAGGTGATGCACGGGACGGGCAATGGGTTAATAGCTTTTTTAACAACCTATCTATGAAGGCCTTAACAACAGGTGTGACTTCTGCCTTCTGGTATACATCAAGAAGCCTATCCTCTTTATATGCAGTTGCAGTTTAAGCCCAGGTAAACCCCAACCGATCATCCTATAATGGAAACTCATAGAATGCTACCTCATTATCTTGTCATATCAATGTTTCCTTTTTAATGTACCGGTGTAAAAGAAGTTTGCTAGTAGTAGTAGTAGTAGTAGTAGTAGTAGTAGTAGTAGTAGTAGTAGTAGCAGCAGCAGCAGCAGCAGCAGCAGTAGTAGTAGTAGTAGTAGTATGTATGTATGTGTATGTATGTATGTATGTATGTATGTATGTAGATAGGTAGGTAGGTAGGTAGGTAGGTAGGTAGGTAGGTAGGTCGATAGGTAGGTACGTTTTCATAGATAGAGCGGATAACATTTCCCACCACCGATGGCATACCAAATGAAGTTGTAAATGCCGTCCGCACTATCTATGTATACTGCAAATTTTTTGTATGCACGGAGACACCGACACATTCGCAATTCTTCAAAGGGACATTAAAATCTTAGACCATGCATTAAAATCTTAGACCATGTACTATAGCATGCTATAGTGTCTGAACTAGGCATAACTCTCCATCTCTGCCAAGGTTCACGTCATCCAGCATCGTGCTTCACTCATCTCGACTTTGCAGATGACATCACACTCGTCTCACATACACTCACAAACACTCAGACTCCCCTCACAAACCTGGTGTCAATAGCCATTGAAGTTAGTCTTTCAATAAACTACTTGAAGACAAAGACCATAATAATAGGAGAAAACGCTGCTGTGGGTGGTCTTACACTTTCATTCGGGTCCATTGTGTCAGTAACTGATTTCTTTTGCCTGGGCTTTTGTATTCGCTCGACCAGCACAGATGTTAACATTCGTAAAGCGATAACATGGTAAGCATCTGACAAGCTATGGAAAATTTGGAAAGCATCACAACTGTCACATGACCTAAAGCAACGACTGTTTCTTGCTACAGTCGAATCTGCTCTACAGCTTTGAATGATTGTTTTTTACCGTGACCCAACAGCGATGACTAGTTAGCACATACACTCGACCTGTACACAAGGACTTTAACATTTCCTATGCCAACCATATATCATCCAAGTTACTATATGGATCTTTACCATGTCTCACCCTAACAGCTGAAACAGACCGACTGACATAACGCTCTTTTTTTTTCTACGTAGGCATGTTCAAAACTAGTGGTCAGGGCTACATAAGGTGCACTTATGCGAGATACAGGAGAGTGCAATAGGTAGATAACTAGGTTGGTTGGTAAGCAGGTAGATAGGTAGATAGTTTGGCAGGTATGTATTTATCTATGTCATTATTCAGTTTTATTTCAAGGTTAATTGCCAATAGAAAAAAAGCCGGTTTCTAACCTAGCTCCGAAGCGCCTTCTTTGGAATGTCAACAGTATCAACAGGGTATTTTTGCATGTATGTATATATGTATGTATGTATGTATGCTTGTGGATAGGTAGGTAGATAGAT
>NC_068998.1:26376324-26379194 GCF_001194135.2 Octopus bimaculoides
AGATAGTTAGGTAGTGGAAAGAAAGTCAAGCAGGCACATAGGTAGGCAAGTAAGTAAGCAGGTATGTGGGTGGGTATTTAGGCAAATAGGTAGATAAATAGGTCGGTAGATAGGTAAGTTGGAGAGTTGGTATGTAGGTAGGCACGTAGGTAGGTAGGTAGGTAGGTAGGTAGGTAGGTAGGTAGGTAGGTAACGTAGGTAGATAGGCAGGTAGGTAGGTAGGTAGGTAGGTAGGTAGATAGGTAGGTAAGCAAGCAGGTAGACAGGCAGTTGAGAAGTAGGTAGAGAGCTAGGTGAATAGCTAGGTAGTTAGGTAGGGGGGGGCATAGATTATGAAGGTGCTTTCCTGGGTTTGGTGCAATATATATCACCTGACTACCAGTCTGGTGATACATATTGCACTGTCCCTAGGTGTTATTATCTAACATAACGAACAATGGCCCAATTCTGTACGGTAAGTATCGAAGACGATGATATCAACATTAAACAGAGTAGAAACCAGTTCAGTATAAACCACTGAGAGATTAAGTGATTGGCATTGTCTAATCGTTTCATCTGCACCATGTTCTATTCGATGAAGGCAGTATGATGGATAAGCTATCAATTATCCTTATGTTAACGATTTATTGTCTTAATACGGAAGGCAAAATAACTTCGAATTAAATAACTTCAACATTGAAGTTTAGTCACAACAAAATATCAGTTATTGTCACCAATGCTCTTCAAAGTGCTGCTGCTGGGCTGACTTGAAAATAGTATTTCACCAAATCAAAATACGTAATTGTATCCTAGCAAGGGAACTTCTATGTGGTCACACATCCTGCTCGAAATAGAAGTCAAATGTCCTCAAATAATATCTTATTGTCTTTAAGTAGGTAGGCTTACATAGCCACGGCAGGAATGTTTTTGATCACAGCTATCTTCATTAAGTATGCACCAAAGGCCAAAGTGTGATAACAACGTATATTGTATCTTTGGAAATCAGAATGAGGAACCTGTCAGAAATAACAGCTAAGTCTCCCCAACTAAGAAAAAGATATCATACCTTACCTGTTCTTAATAGCAGAGTGATACCTTAGACAACATAGTTAGATGAGATGGTTACAGCTTGAGCACCCTCGATCCTAAGTAGGATTGATTAAGTTATAGCTACAACAACAACGACGACTACGACGACGACGACGACGACGAGGACATGTTTTGCTTTTGCCTCCGATATGTAATTTCATATTTGTATCGAACGCATTTATTCTGAATAGCTAGAGCAGACACGTTATTTTTCGCTTATGCTTTTTTTTTCTAATATTCGATTAATAAAAAATTAATAAAATCTAAATAACAATGCTATTTTCCAATTAAAGGCAATATAATTAAAACATGTATGCGCCTGTTCTTTCAGAAAGCCAAAACAAAGATTAAGTAGATAAATAAAAGTATATGTTCGGCGTTACAATGGCTTTGTGCTTATCGTGCAAGTCAATAATTCGACCGGCTTACTAAATTATTGAACGGATTAATGTAAGGACATCTATAACGAGAATGAATAGTTCTGGAGTATGCATAGAATTGACGTATATCTGTCTTTCTATGGGAGTGGCCATATCTGATTAGTAAGGATGACGAATAACCAACCAGTATATCAGTTGTTTGCATTTAATCACCAAGACAACGAGGATGCTCAGCATGTTAGAAATAGCAGCTAAATTCCCCCCCCCCCCGCCACTAGTCACATCTTATGCCTTAAAGAACTCACTAGAAAATATTATTCAATGGTCATGATTGAAGTTTCTTTGATCGTGAGCCATAAACCAGAGCTGAACTAGACTCTAACAATAGCACAAGTGTTTTATTTTATCGACCCCCACCCCAACTCCCATAAAAGGTTGGGGAGACTAAGCTGACAATTGTAAAAGTTAAACTGTGTATGCATAGAAACCTAATTATGTAAAAAGCATCAAAGTGAACTATCAACAGATGCCGTGATCTAACCCCACATTATATGTTTGATGATTTCTAACATAGACATAAGGTTAGAAATTCTAAGAGATATAGTGTAGCGGACCTGATACTTAATTGGTTTTTATTTCATAGACCCCATCCCCACCCCGATGATGAAAGACAAAGTTGATCACGGAGGCATTTGGACTCATAGCGTAAAGTGTCATAGGTAAATATCGGTTTCGAATTTTGGCACGGGGCCAGCTATTTCTGGAGCGGTGGAGCTAAGTCGATTACGTCGACCTCAGTGATTAATTGGTACATATTTTATCGTTCCCAAAGGGATGAAAGGCAAGGTCAACCCCGACAGAATTTGATTTCAGAACACAAAAACGGACAATATACCGATAAACGATTTGCCCGGCGAACTAACAATTCTACCATCGCGCCGCCATAGGCAAATATCGGAAGGTATTTGTTCTGACGCCTTTAAATTTTCTGCCAAGATACTACCCTTAATAATTAGCGAAACATTGACACACAGACAAGACTTTTCTGGGAGAGATGATATTTTCGTGTTGACCTAGTAGTTGTTTGGCACTTTATTTCATTCTCATCGAATGACGAAAGGTAAAGTCGACCATGACAGGAATTCAATTCGGAACGTTAAACCACGAGACTAAATACGTGTTCTGCCATCTACTGTATCTGAGGTGTCTACATAATAACTTCCAACACAGAAATGAGGACACAAATTTGGGATAATGGGATAATCGATTAAATCGGACTCAGTTTTATTAGTACTTTACTTTTACCGATCCAGGAAGAATGAAATGCAAATTTGATCCCAGTAGGATTTGAACTCAGAACGTAGAAAGTCGGATATATATTTATATATGTGCGTGTGCGTGTGTATGTATATATATATATGT
>NC_068998.1:26380442-26381521 GCF_001194135.2 Octopus bimaculoides
ATATATATATATATATATATATATACATATATATATATATATATTTGTTGTGCTTTCACACACCCATACATACACACATGCACACATATATTCACACATATGCATACATATATATTTACATGTATACATAATACTTTCACACATATATACTAATATTTACACTTACAAACTTAATATATACACGCAGGTACATACGTACATATGTACTGACGTATACACTTACATGCATACATACATATAAATATACACACAAATACATATATATCCATAAGATATTTCTCCACATACAAACCAAATAGTGCTCTATGTCCTAACATCAAACAAACACAATTCGCATACAAACATTCAAACCTCATTCTACCGTGTTAGAAATATGTATCCTCACGCACATATACACTCACTATACCCACTTCATAGATACGAGCATTCGCGGACAAGTTACAACTGAATAATACAAACAATTCAATCGCCAACTACGTGGATTGTCTATGTCTATAATATGTATTTCCTCCTACTCTTACGAAAGAAATAGCGGAGCCTGCTAGAACAATAGAATCAAGTTTCCAAAAGTAATTGTCACGCACACGACTCGTGTTTGTTTTGTTGGGCGTTTGTCCAACAAGGTGTTTGTATAGTTTTAATGAACTAATGATTGTCAAGTCCAGACATATGGTTCACTAACATCTGCCGTGCCATGGTGTATATTTAACTTCGGTATAAAAATGTTCTTAAAAATCTATAGATTGCTTGTGTTACGACCATGACGCCATTTTCAACGTTATAAATACGCACACAAACACACACACGCACGCACGCACGCACACACACACACACACACACACACACACACACACAGATAGATAGGTAGATAGATAGATAGATAGATAGAAGCCTACCAAGTAAATAGTACACGCATTTATTGAAATGCTACTTTTAATCTTGATTTCATATTCTTTAATTAATTTAGTTGTTTTAAATTTAAATTCCAAATTGCCATCCTTATTTTGCTGCAAATAAATATGCCAATTTTACCACTTTGAACACATGAAATAAAAACTATATAAGTTTCATATCGCCTG
>NC_068998.1:26382481-26383164 GCF_001194135.2 Octopus bimaculoides
TTGGGGTTTCCTGGAATCTGATCTAGGTAGTAATCAACCCGTTTCGCTGTCATTCCCAGGGCACCTATGACAATAGGTATTGTTTTCGTCTTCAGATTCCACATTTTGCTAATTTCTATTTGAAGATCTTTATATTTGCTCAGTTTTTGGTAGGTCTTGACAGTGCCTAGTATTGCATCAGGGCATTATTATTATTATTATTATTATTATTATTATTATTATTATTATTATTATTATTATTATTATTATTATTATCATTAATATTTACTTTTAATATGCAAGTTTGTTACGAACACTCACCAAGACATACCCAGCATGTTAGGGCGAGTGAAGGATAAAAGATTTATAGTATGACTGAAAGCTTGGGGAAAGAAAGTGGCAGGGGCAGTAGCGAACACATACATTTAAAATCAAAGTGTTTTTCTACGGATATTGGCAGTACTTGTCAGCACAATCTTTTGGATTTCTCTGACACATGGTTCTCCTGGGATATTATCTAGATGTTTCTTACATCCCTTTCTTATCATACCTAGGGAACCCACAATAACAGGAACAGTTCTCGCTTTAAGATGCCACATCTTTTGTATTTCAATTTCCAGGTCTTTATATCTACTTAATTTGTCAAATTCCTTTATTATTCCCTTCTTCTTCTTCTTCTTCTTCTTCTTCTTCTTCTTCTTCTT
>NC_068998.1:26383264-26384298 GCF_001194135.2 Octopus bimaculoides
TATTATTATTATTATTATTATTATTATTATTATTATTATTATATGGTAATATGGTATTATTACTATATGGTACCACAGTATGGTTGCTTTCTCATTTTCTGTGACCTTTTCTTGCGTGTGCCTATACCATCTTTTTTTCTGTTGTTATTCCATAGTGTATACAGGTCCCAACTCTGTCGTGTCTGTGAATATAATCTTTCTTAGCCAGGACTGGGCAGCCAGAAACAATATTATTTATTGTTCCTTCTCCATCTTCACATATTCTGCAGCTACTTGTATTTCTTTTCATTATATGTTTTTGGTAATTTCTGGTGGGGAGGCTTTGGTCTTGTGCAGCAGTTAAAACTCTTTCAGTCTCTGCTTTGATTCTTGAGCTTCTCAGCCATTGTTAGGATTTTGCTTTGTCTATTTCTTGTTTAGCCTAGTATTTGCCATGAAGGAGCTTTTCTTGCCAACGTCTTATCATGACCCATTGCTGTTCTAATTTTAGTTTGGATTTCAGTTGTTTTACAGCTTTTGTTGTTTCTTCTTTTTCTTCAGAGTTGTTAGGTGCTATGTTTTCTTTTTTTGTATTTGTCAGTTTCTTTAAAGACTGAAAACAGTTTTTTTGTTTTCTTCGTGTTTTGTGGCTATTTCTATTAGTTTTCCTTGCTTCTGTAGTCCTATGGTGGTTATTTCGTAATAGTTTTCTAGCTGTATAAGTCCTTTACCACTTTCGATACATTGTATATACAACCTTTCTATGTCACATTTTAGGTGGTGCATCCCAAATCCTGTCATTATTTTCCTTGTTTTCCTGTCTATTTTGATTAGTTGATTCAGAGTCCAATTAAGAATATTGTAGCAGTAACTTATAATTGGGTCGGCTAGAGTGTTCATACCTATTATCTTGTTTTTGCATTTAGCTCTGTTTCGGTATTAACCTAACTCGTCTATAGTATTCTTTTTTTATCTTCTCTTTCATTTGTGTGTGTTGTATTGTATTTAGTTCATTGATTCCTAAGTATTTGTATGTTTGGCTTTGGTCTAATTCT
>NC_068998.1:26384687-26398352 GCF_001194135.2 Octopus bimaculoides
TAAGGATGTTAAGCAAAATACCCATGTTTCTAAAGGTGAATTATTCAAACCCCAAAGAACTCCTCTCAACACATGGCTATGATGCTCCCCCACTACTTCAGCTCGTGATCAGAGATGCACATATCGTCAGCCACCAAGGGGCATACTCAACTGGTTAAGGTCAAACAACTCTCAAGCAAATCTGTGGTATTAAGCAGAATATTTGCTGTAGCCCATCTGTTATACCAAGACAAAACAACGTACATGATAACACTTCCAATCAATTAAGATCTTATTATGATTATTATTATTATTATTATTATTATTATTATTATTATTATTATTATTATGATGATGATGATTATGATTATGATTATTATTAGTATTATTATTATTATTATTAAAGTCGCGAACTGGAAGAATCGTTGGAGCGTTGGAGAAAAGCTTTGAAGTATTTCTTCCGGCACTACGTTCTGCGCTTAAATCCCACTAAGGTCAATTTTCAACTGCTTCCACAGTTTCGGGATCGATAAAATAAAATACCATTCAAGTACTGTGGTCGCTGATATTACCCAACTCACACTACTCAAAATTGCTGGCCTTGTGCCAAAATCTGAAATATTTTATGCTTCTGATTTGTTGAGTGGAATGGATTAAAGCTGAAGATAAGGTCAAACTTTTATCCCTCATTAGTCGATGAAATACTTAGCAGCCAAATGCTGGTGTTGATTCAGTTGTCGATACACTCCCACTGTTTATTGTCATTCTTATCATTTGTCGAGTTTGTATCTCATGTTTTTTTATCTTCCGTGACCTTTGAAGAGGAAGGGCAACATCGATGGATTTAAACAGAGAAAAAGGACAACAGCTCTGTCTGTTGTTGGACCTTGACTGAATTTTGTAAAAAAAGCTCAAGTCGGTGGCCCAGTGCAAAAGCTTACAACAGAATGGGCGTTTAGCTCAAGGTACATAAGCTACAGTTGGTGGTGTTAAATTGGCCAAACGATTAAGTGAAGTACTTTTACTCTTTCACTCTAGTTTATTATTTACATTGATAACATCACTCCACTCTATCGTTTTCTTTTCTTTCTTCTCCTATTCATCTTCACTCCACTTCACTACATTTTCTTTTCTTTCTTCCACCATTCAATTTCATCCCCACTTCGCGTCACTTTTTATCATTTTTTTCAATTAACTTCACTCCACTTTACTTTTCTCTCTTTCTCTCTCTCTCTCTCTCTCTCTCTCTCGCTCTCTCTCTCTCTCTCTCTCTCTCTCCTCTTTCATCTCTCATTCAAATTCTCTCTATTCCACCTCACTTCACCACGTCTCTCTCTTATCTCTCTTCACATTGATTCACCTCTCTCATTATGCTTGTTTCATATGTGTCTTCTTTTTACTCACAATTTTTTACCTTTCATTTTTACTTCCTGTGAAAAGCATTTTCAGTTTCTTCCTTCCGCAGTAAGCATTGTGAAGAACAAAAGTTAATCTCCCAGCAAGTAGAGTGTGTGACACAGTGACACGTCTGCAATCCCCAGTTGAAACTGCTTCACTTTACTAATGACTTTAGGAAAGCAATAGGCCTCCTCCCTCCTCTCTCTCTCTCCTTCTCTCTCTCTCTTTCTCTCCCTCCCTCTCTCTCTCTCTTTTTCTCTCTGTATCCTTCTTCCTCTATTACTCCCTCCTCTCTCTCTGTGCCTGAAACGTAGGGCATTTGTGTATATTCTGAAAGTAAATAATATTTCATTAGATTTTAAGGCCAAAAGCTGGCAGAAAGGTTAGCACGCCAGGCAAATGATTAGCAGTATTTCATTCGTCTTTACGTTCTGAGTTCAAATTCCACCAAGGTCGACTTTGCCTTTCATCCTTTCGGAGTCGCTAAAAAAAAGTACCAGTTTGCACCGGAGACGATGTAATCGACTTACCCCTCCCCTAAAATTGGTGGCCTTGTGCTAAAATGTGAAAAAGGCGGTGAGCTGGCAGAATCGTTAGCTCGCCGGGCAAAATCTTTTGCGGTATTCCGTCTGACGTTACGTCTTAAGTTCAAATTCCGCCGAGGTTGTCCTTACCTTTCATCTTTTCGGGATCGATAAAATAATTACCAGTTGAGTGCCGGTGTCGAGGTAATCTATTTACCCACTCCCATGAAACTGCTGGCCGTGTGCCAAAATTTGAAATCAATATTTTATTAAGTTTTAAACAGTACCGAGTTGAGAGAAACAGCTGAACCTCTGACTAAATCCTTTGCAACATTAGGATTTTTCTACGTTCGGAGAACGAATTCAGTCGCGATCATCTTTCATTTTAATCGCTTAAATAAATACATAGGTAAATTTACTCAACTGTGTTACAGATTGTAAAATTAGTGATAAGGCGAATATGAGAAATTAATATCAAGTGTCCATATTGTGATCGGTGAATGGAGAAAGCGACGGGATTTAAGGGAAGATAAATGTAATAAAACGCACCATCAGTGTGGTATTTCAAATAAGTTTGGTAAACAGTATACTGTAAGATGAAGTTTTGAGAGTTTGTTCTCAATGAACGCAAAATGGGTGTTCAAAGACACACCCATTCAATAAATATTCTTTTCTACTATAGGAAGAAGGCTTAGAATTTTGCGGGAGGGCTAAGCCAGTTACACTGACTCCAGTGCTCAGCTGTAATTTACTTTATCGAAACCGAAAAGAGTAAAGGCAAAGTCGACTTCGGAAGAATTTGAACTCAGAAGGGGAAAGAGCTTCGAAATATGTTACACATTATATCCGACTTGTTTAACGACTCTGCTCACTCGTTGCCTTTTCATGATCAATGAATATTATAGGAATTATTGTATGGTGAACAAGTGCTGCATTATAAAAGCAATGCTGAGCGCAAGACCTAGTATGATTCTGCTGAAGGCAAAACTAAAGCTTAAGTAATCATTTATGTCCATGTATGCTCTATATTTATATTGTCGGTAAGGTAACTTTGTTTCATCATGGAGAAGTAGGTAGAAGAAAGGAATCAGTAAGATAAATAGGACCAATGCGACTATTTTTGGACAAAGCTTGATTTTGTGCTTAGGAAATCAATACTAATAAATATAAAGGAGTACAAGAAATTTCTCAACGAGGTGAGACTCGAAGCGATTTGAAATCATGATAGAAACGTATTTCACTTCAACCAATGTTCCCTTGGAGAAACCATGAACATCAAACTGTTTTAACTTCACTCAAAGAAACGAGTTCCTATACAGGCATTACCAGTGTTATGAAATCATTGTATTCTTAAAAATCTCATACAAACACGGAGTTCTGTAACGCGAAATGTATTACATCTTTCATTTGATTTCTGGGTAACATTGAAGTCAATACGAAAAGAGCTTTCTCGTCACAAGACTTCACATAACGGTAAGATTTTCAGAAGCTCAAAGTTGCCAGAGCGCAAGGAGATTTTCAAAAGTTTAAAACGGCGAACGTCTTTCAATTTATTATTATATCCCTACGTGCGCACACCTGCGTCTGTTGCTGAAATTGCACGTCTGCATTTTTATGTACAGTTATGTGTTTAATTTTCTGCCTGCGTATGTGTACCTATATCCATAACTATGAGTATGAATTTATCAACCTTCATGTGCATAAACTTATACACATGCTTATATGTGGATGTATGGACTGCCTACATCTAGCCGTGTAAATTTACAGAAATGTTTGTATTTGAATTTATATATATGCGTGCGTGCGTGTGTGTGTGTGTGTGTGTGTGTGTGCGTGCGTGTGTGTGTATGTGTGTGTGTGTGTGTGCGCGCATGCGTGTGTGTGCGTGCATAGGTTTATGTATTTCTGCTTGCAGGCGAATGTGTGTACCACTGTATGCATATGATTGCATTTGATTTTATGCATGTGTGTAAATTTATGCACAAGATGAGCGATTATCTGTGCATGCGTCTGCGAAGATTCATGCAGTTTTATGTGTATAACTTTATACACATATATGTGTCCGATTGTATCTGCATGTATGAGTGTCAATGCATGCATATAATTTTATGCACATGTATACGTGCAGGTTTATGAAAAACAAGGGAAAATAAGAGAAATGGCAAATTAAAGAAACAGAAAAGAAAACGGATTGTGGAGACAGAGATAATTAAATAGTAACTAAGATCGCCAAAGTTAATTAAATATAATTCATTACTTGAGATTTTAGTCAAATTCAGCACCTAGAATAGGACCGTGTACCAAATTATTCTGTGACCCTGAGGGCATTTGTTGATTCGAACACGTCACTAACAAATGACGCTTTATGGAGATAATTAATCCAGCAGGTAATAACTAATCCGAACCCAGTTGTAATGTCAGAGGATCTTCCTTCCTATTGATTTCTGACAATCATATATTACATGATCTTCCTACATATTACAATGGTACAAGGATGAGGGTGAGTAGGAGTGATGGCTGGAGAGGTAGTTTGGAGTGGCAGTAGTGGTTGTAGTAACAGTGGTGGTTATGGTGGTGGAGAGTCGGTGGGAGTAGGGTGGTTATAGATTTGTTTGTGACGGAGGAGTGGATTTGTAGTTGCAGATGGGGTTGTTAACTGCTAGTAGTCTTGGTGACTGCAGTGGCTTTGGTGTTGGTGGTGTTGGTGTCCGCGGTGGCGATGGTCGTGGATGGGGAGTGTAGATACTGATGGAGGTAATCGTGCCTACTGAAGCTGATGGTGGAAGTTATGGCAGCAGGTGAGAGAACCGTAGCGTAATAATAGTAGTGGTGAAGATATTGTTCTTGGTTCTATTGTTGTTTAGACTCAGACTAGCTCTGATCGAGTGTATATCTATTACTAACAGAAATCTAACCGTGACCATCTTGTCTTTCCCATGTGCTGGTAACTCAGGATTATATTGTTCAATGCGTTGTCCGTTTCTCAGTTAGACGGATTCGATCTGAAAGTTGGTTGTGGTGGGGGTAGATGTTGTTGCTGGTGATGTTTGTTATTGTTGCAGTAGCCGAGGCAATGGTAGTTACAGGTGGCATTAGTTTGCAACAGGGAAGTAGTGCTGATAATATTACTGGTATTTTACGTAGATATGTCGATGACAGAAATGATGTGGCTTGGGTTAGTGATGGGGGAGGGGTAAAATTAATTCCTTGCTGTCGAGAAATATATCGAGCTGTTGACAGATATCTGTGAATTGAATGAATTCAATATGAGATCGAATGTCGTGAGTCAGCTAACATATGTATTAGATAATTAGGTAATCAGAAAGACCGAGACAGAGCTTCTATCTTAATAATAAAGCCGATTTCGATAATAGAGGACTATGGTCAGAGGTGAATTCAGGAATAATTTCCTCTACTCTTCTTCGTACCCAACAAGGTTTCTAACTTAAAACGCAAATTGTAAATGAATCAGTCGTTAATTAATTCCTTACAATCCATACTTTCTCATGCCCATGTTATTATTTACAACCAGATTTTCCGCATCAGCGAAAATTAAGTGCTTGCTACGTACACAGCGTAGAGAGGGAAGAGAAAGTATGAACCATCAAACCTTTTCTATATAGGTCGATATTCTATCAACTTGTTCTCAAGCCAGCCACTTTCATACTCCAATCAAGTATTTCTTATTAGACTGACCTGTTTTCAAGTTACCATACTTAAATAGTAATTACAAATATGAAATATAGTTTTCACAGCGTTCGGGATCTGCCTGCAGATGCGACAGTGTATCGAGCTAAAGTGAATTTCTATGATGTCGCTTGATCTGTTAGAAATAGCTGCCACATTTCCCTCAAATCACACTGCACTCACTTAAAAAGGAAGTACACAAGAGATAATGTAGTTGTAGGTGCATTCTGCAGAAGATAATGGCAGGATGACCATGGTCTGAATATCTTAATTAATGGGTCTGTTCTGTCACTGCTCAAGTGAGGCTAAATGACAACATTCACAAAAAAGAAAAAAATTATACCTCCCGAAAAGGAACAAAATGATGGTTATTAAAATGTATTTACTAGGAAATCCCGCAAAAAAAAACAGACGATATGTCCAGCTGAATATTAACTCAAAATATAAACAAGAAAAAACTATATTCTTGTGTTAGGTTTGAAGGTCTAAACTTCTGATCGTCCTTCCTTTGTATCTCTACAATGCATCCCTAAAAACATAACGAACCAAAAGAAAGAAGTTTGATAGCAAATGCATTCAAATCTCCTAAATAGCACAGCCTCATTTCTTAAATAGGGATTGGATGGTTACGGTTCGAGTGTCTCCGATCACAGGTGTACTTGATTAGGAATAAACTGAAGCTAACCACAAAACTCTCAATTCTAATTTTGGGCACAAGACCAGCTACTTTTGGAGGAGTAGAAAGTTAGCTACATCAATCCTAATGTTCAACTGGTGCTTATTTTGTTGATCTCGAAGTGATGAAAGGCAAAAAATTCGACCTCGGCAGCACTTGAACTCAGGACATAAAGCCGAAGAAAATGCCGCTGAATGTTTTGTCAGATGCAGTAATGATTCTACCAGCTCGCCGCCTTAAATTGCGTATATAATAAGTTATAACTCTTGGTTTACTCTCTGCCTCCTGTCGTCTCTGTCATTGAAGTGTGAGATATTTCAAGAAAACGATCGTAGGTTGATGAAACGAAACACTGCGACCTGTTTGCCAGTTATTGCTGTGCCTATTGTTCAATATCGAGTAAATAACAGTCTTTTTTTTATATGCTTCAATGAAAGTTCATCTGTCTAGACCTCGGCCTGAACAGAGTAATATTTGAGACAGTCTTTTTCACAGTAAACGAGAAGACAGCTGATGCGGAAGGCCATAATTAAACAAAGCTTAAAATATTCCTTTCAGCTAATACAGTTAAAAAGAACGAAGACATTTTACTGTTGGCCCCTGTGCTACAAGGGTTATCGACAAATCAATAATTTTCTAAAAATCTACTAAGTTGTCCTACTTCAATTATATCTCAAAAGGAAACAAATGTAGTGTGCAGTTATGAAAGGCCACATAATATAACAATCAAATTAATATTTTCACTCGTCACTGGTGTTTTTCATGTTGCTGCTGTCGTTCGTATCGATGTTGTTGTTGTTGTTGCTTAGCTAAATTCTAGTTCTAATCGAGCAGATTAAATTGTCCAATGTAACCGGCCTTGTGTTTTAAGAAGGCAAGGTACAATTTGTGGGGAAGCTGAGCGACCATGTAGTTTCTCCTCATTGATACATTGAGTTGTTGCTGAGGTGTTGCCGTTGGAATTATTGTTACTGTGGTTGCTATCGTTGTTATTGCTACTACTTAATTTCTCCCAATCTGTTTATCGAACCGCTAAGCAACAGAACGTAAAGGGACGCAATATCAACAGCAGTACCATGTGGTAGAGCAGTCTCAATACATAGATGAAAAATATATACATACAGAAGTATACACATGCGTACGTATATATATGCGTACGTATACACATGCGTACGTATACGCACACGCACAAAAACAACATATACACATCTACCTTTAAGCAATACCGACAGATTCATATACAGTTTGACGTGCAAAATATTGATGAAATCAATATTATGTGTATGTGTGTACATGCATGTGTATATGTGTTTTGTATATGGAAATGCCTGTATGTATACGTATATATGTGTGTGAATGTATGTATCTATCTATGTTTGTGTTTGTGTATATGTGTGTATGTATATATAGGGAGAGAAAAAAGAAAAAGAAATAGATTATATGACGAATATTAAATGTAAACTTAGTCTTTTCTACAGCCTAACTAAAATACACAGGAGTCAGATAATTAATGAAGCCTGCAAATAATCATCAGAGTCATATACGTAAATATCCTAACACCAGAAGATTTAAAGTTAAGACGCAGTGTAGCTGGCCCATCGTGTGAAACCCACCGCCTAAACAACTTTCTATGCGTCCTACTGAAACCTTTGTTGAAATACATCAAAAGTTTCATTAGACGCGATCTAGATATAGTGAACCACCTGCCAAAAACAAATAATGAAGAGACACTGATGGTTTCCTTCGATGTTACTAATCTTTACACCAATATCCCACATGACTACGGAATAGAAGCAATAAAATTATGTCTGGAAAAGTATCCCGTAGTAGTAGTAGTAGTAGTAGTAGTAGTAGTAGTAGTAGTAGCAGCAGCAGCAGCATCATCATCATCATCATCATCATCATCATCATCATCATCATCATCATCATCATTATCATCATCCTTATCATTATTTCAAGTCAGTAACGATATTTGTAAATTCTGCACACTCACCCCACGCCGAATTTCATTTCTCGGATTTTGCAACATCTGCCAAAAAAAGGAAATTTGCTTAAAACGCAAAAATGAATACGAGCTACTTTACCACTCTCAAAAGTACATTAGAGTTTAAAACAAAATTATGATATATAATGCAACCATAAAAATGTATTCAACACGAATCTCTATATGTTCTAAAAAATAATCATAAAATCTTAATGCAGAAAACTCATAAGAATAATTTATTCGTTATTATAGACAAAGATAAAAGCATTAAAAAAATTAACATTGTACTAAATGATAAAAGTAAATTAATAAGAATTAAGAAAGCTAGCGCATTTCAGTTAAAAGTTAATTTTAATTCTACAGCACACGCATAGATAATTTTCCATTTACCACACTGAAAAACAATCCCTGCTTATACCTAAAGAATTGTAAATATTCACAAACAACTTGTTCGTAATTCATTATTTCTCTAAGTAACTCTCCAAATATTTGCAAAATATCAATAAACATTAAGATAATGAAAATGTAAGTTAATAAAACAAGTCTAAGAGATTTTAGAAGCGATCACGTGGGTAGGATTTCTACCTAGGATAGAAGTCGAAATAATGTTCACCAATGGAATGTGGAACAACTAACTGGCAAAATGTTGGAAGATATGTGCAAACACCCAGTAAACAGGTCACCCATTGGTGGAGTCAGTAATTAGAAATACCAGCCAGTTATTCCCGAATTCTCCCTATACCGACTTAGAAAGGAAGAACACGTTGCTATGTGGTCCTAGATACTATATGTCCAAACATAAGAATGATGAACACGATTGTAACGCTTTTCCTCATAATATTTTGTCATTCATAAGGCGGCGGCGAGCTGGCAAAACGTTAAGGACGCCGGGTGAAATGCTTAGCGGTATTTCGTCTGTCTTCACGTTCTGAGTTGCAATTCCACCGAGTACGACTTTGCCTTTCATCCTTTCGTGGTCGATAACTTAAGTACCAGTTGCGTACTGGGGTCGATCTAATCGAGTGGACCCCCTCCCCCAAAATTTCGGTCCTTGTGCCTAGAGTAGAAAAGAATATTTTGTGTTTCAGGGCTGACCTGTGGTTAAACAACAACTACGTGTTATATGGCAAATGAGCCAACAAAATAGCGTCTGCATGGAAATCTGGTCTGGAAGAAATAAGAGCCAAACGCCTTCAAATAACACTTCCTTACTTTAAAAAATGCAAAAGTACGTTAAGCAATAAGACGCTGATATACAAAAAGGTAGAACTGTTACGGATGCAACGTGTTATATAATGTCCTTCAATAAAAACAACTGCTGAACTATAGCAAAGATCTCATTCGTTTTTCAAAAGAACAATGGATATATTCAGGAAATTTCTGACGTATAATATATAATACTATCAGATTTACCATCTATATAATATGCATAATATGTGTACTGCAATTTCAGGAAGAAGGGTCCATTGTGGACATGAAAAGTTTCGACTAATCTATTTTTAATTACAAGCCCTCTTGCCTAAAGTAATTTCCAATTCATTTTGGGTCCTTAGAACTCTGAGACAAAAACTATTTTGCATATTTAATCAACACGGTGATGTATTTCACAGTTATGCATAAAAGAGAGATGATTGTGAAATACGCCAACATAGCGATATAAAAGACAACTGGAACTATGCATGATAAGTAAAGAAGACAACTGAAAATGATATGAGAAGATTAAGGAAGAGGGGTCTGATAGAAAGGTACAATACGTGACAAAGAGGAGATAAAAGCTATAGAATAGATAAATAGATAGATAGATAGATAGATAGATAGATAGATAGATAGACAGACAGACAGACAGACAGACAGACAGATAGATAGATAGATAGATAGATAGATAGATAGATAGATAGATAGATAGGAGCAGGCAAGTCTGTGTAGTTAAGAAGTTAGCTTTGATTTGGGGGTTAGTCCCATTGTGCGGCATTTTGGACAAGAGTCTTCCACTATAGCTCCGGGGGAACCAATGACGCGTGAATGAATTTGGTAAACAGAAACTATGTGGAAGCCTTTTATATGTATGTTTGTGTCTTTACGTCTGTGTTCAGTCTCCTATTGTTTGTCAACAAGTTTTGATTTGTCTGCGGTTTGTACCTAAACAGTTTGGCAACAGAGACCAATAGCATAAGTATCAAAGATACGAAAAGGACTCGTGTCGATTTTTTCGTCCCCAATCCTTCTTCGCATGGCCTCTCCCCAAATATCATTCGGCATAACGCAAATTTTTGATTTATTAGAATGAAACTCCGCCTTTGTCATAATAACCAGATATCATTAATACCAGATTCACTTTATTATAGAGGAAGAACAATCAAGAATTTCCAACAGTTGACATGCCATGTATGTGTGTGTGTGTGCACGCGCGTGCGTGTATGCGTGTGCTCTTGTTGTACAAGCGCTTATCTCTATAATCTAATGACGTGGATGTCTACTTATATTAACCTCATTTATCATTTCATCTACTGAAACCAGTGAGAATGTTCAGCTGCAAGTCAAAAACAATTAAAACTTTGATCGGGGAATGCCTTATCCCACAAAGTGATCTGCTCAATCCAGTGGAAGTTATCAACTTTTATCTGACATCTTTCCGCCAAACATCCAGATCTGGAACGAGACTGAACAGGAATGGAATGTCAGAAATGTCACTGACAATGAGTAAGCACAAAGAAACAGCAATCACCTCTGGTTAGTTAGCGAAGATGTAATTGCTCCAGTTTTCTACACTCTCAGTTCAAATCACAGCGTGTTCAGATTTGTGATTCAATAGATTGATCTTTACGGAGATCAGTAGATTAATCTTTACTGGAATCGACTTTAGTCTTTCTCTTTACCATTATTCTGTCTGTTTTTTTTTCTTCTTAAAGATGTCAGCTATGGCTTAAACTAGAGAAAAATGAGTTCCACCGGATTTAAAAAGTGCATGAAACATAATGACACGACGACATCCATACTACAAGAATTGAAAGCCAAGACAAGACTACGTATATGATTGCACATGGATTTGCATTCTTTAGGGTGTTGTTTTAATTTCTTTATTTATTTATCAAAACGTGAAGGAAGGAGCATGCGCAGATCCACCTTCACAAGAGTGATGTCATTATTTTTTCCGTTGAATATTTGAGCGATAACATTTGCATGAAAGACATGAGCAGTGAGAGACTTGCATAGGGACGACGTTGTAAGTAGGAAGAACTTGGTGTACTACGGCTTCTGGGGGTCCACATAACAAGAGTGAATAGATTTTGAGTAATGAGTGGGGATTGGTTCATATACACAGTAGTAGTAGTATTTAGGAACAAAAGCCATTAAAAAAAGTGGCAAGAAAATTCCAGAGCCTGGAGCGTGTCAGTGAATAAAACAGGTAGTCAGAAAACTCCCACCTCTTTTCTTTTTTTTTTGTGCATATCAGTAGGATACAAATAATGTATTTACATTCCTCTTACTTTACCTACAGCTTTTACTACTTATTGGCGGAGAAAACAGAGTGCGCCTTCTCCGAGAAGCGATCAACAAATCGCGAAACGGTCTGTCAAGAAACTCCACACTTTTGTTCGGTAAATCAAATCCAGAAAAGGAATGCGTTTACATTCTTCACGCTTCACCAAACTTTGTAATATTTAAATATATATGTTGGTGTCTGTGTGTTGTGTATGTCTATTTACATTTATAAATATAGATAAACAAATTTCTTTTCCTCTCCTCGGAATCCCGAAACTTTCAAAGATATAAATATATTTTCTTTTAAAATTATTTACTTTTTTAATTCAGAATTGTATTCTTTTACCAATGCTAGATTAATGTGTTAACTATAAGGATTTTAGCAAGATTTTTGGATGGAATAAATCTGAAACCAAGTGATAACGAATCGACATTCTTAGCAGCACAACAATGTCAGCACGTGTTATTTCTTTACTACCCACAAGGGGCTACACACAGAGGGGACAAACAAGGACAGACAAACGGATTAAGTCGATTATACCGACCCCAGTACGTAACTGGTACTTATTTAATCGACCTCGAAAGGATGAAAGGCAAAGTCGACCTCGGCGGAATTTGAACTCAGAACGTAGCGGCAGACGAAATACCGCTAAGCATTTCGCTAAGCATTTCGCCCGGCGTGCTAATACACGGCCAGCACGTGTATTAAACGATATATGTTTCGCATAAATTATATAGATATAATCAATATATATTGGTGAATTTGGGGAGAAGAGTTTCGTTATGATTCCGAAAAAAGTAACATTTCATTTCTTTTACTTCTTGCTAGCTCTTGTATTTTCCATCATCAAGGACACAATCCACTGTACCAATTTAGTCATCTTTACTTTTTTTTATTGTTTCACAAGTAGGATACAATCTTACAGGAAAAAATTAGGTTTAGTATTAAGGTTTAAACTCAGGTTTTAAAGTTTAGATTTAGAGCATAGAGTCCAGTGACAGGATTATAGGGACAGGAAAGAAATGATACACTGAATTCGTCAATTATTTTCACAGAATCGTAATCTCTGAAGTTTAAACATTGAAATCCAGAAAAATCTATAAATATACTCAAACTTAAAATGCTACGTGTTATGTTTATTGCGCTCAAATACATAACACTAGCTATTCTGAGTTATTTCTCTTCGTTCGTTTTCGTTTAATTTATAATTTAGCCATAAATAAGTTCTGCTCTCTTTGTATGTGTCTAAGTTCTCGTTCTGTTGAAGATGAAGTAAAGCAACCATAGTCCTTCCTGGTGCCGTCCTTAGAAGCAGAAACCTGTGTCCACGAGGTTCATCTTGTCTCGAAACACAGACTTATTTTTTAAATATAATGTCCTATCAGTTTTGATGAATTCTGATTCGTGATTCTGATTCTGTTTACGTCCTTGTTACTTAGCGGTTCGGCAAGAGAACCGATAGAATAAGTACCAGGCTTTATAAATAATATTCTTTTTTTTATATATTCTGGTCAGTCTCATGACTGAAACAAGTAAAAGATAGAAGACAAAAGATATATATGTGTATATATTATATGCATATATATATTAAAATGAAAAATATGTCTGTGTGTGTGTTTGTGTGTTTTTTTGTTGTTGTTGTTTTTTTACGAAAATATGTATTCAGGGTCGCGTGTATATCCCTGAAGTCGATTTCAGGTGTTATTTTCCTCTGTTTGACCTCACATATTTGAAATCTCAACTTTTTTTTCTACTGAACTAAGTTTCAAATTTTCAAAGCTCAAAATGTAACTTAGGAGGTGGCCCATCTAAAATTGTATAAACATCATCAAATTTGGTAAAAAAAAAACTGAAGTTACAAAGCCTAGAAGTGGTCGCGGGTGAGTAAACGTTGACCTTAAGAATATTATTTCTACTCTAAGCCTTATGCTTA
>NC_068998.1:26398436-26402337 GCF_001194135.2 Octopus bimaculoides
ATATATATATATATATATATATACATAAAAGTATGTATGTATATTGATATACATTTCATAAATAATTAAAATACGTTGGTTGAGTTGTTGCGGCCGGAATGCCATTGTCATATTTCCTTTTACAGTAGGATATCGCAGCCGAGGCAATATTTTAAGAAGTCAAAGTAAACCGTTTGGATTTGTTACAAATGATATAAACATTGTATTTTAAATACTAAGATTTCAGATTATTCGCCTTCCGACAATCTGACCCATTGCTGAATATTTTATTTTCCACTGCCAACGGGTATTTTTCTAGTATAAAATATAGTCATAAAAATCAATAAACTCGAATGTTACACCAGATACATGGATGACAAATATATCTTTATTGCTATGAAGAGACTCGAAAAATCTTAACAAACTCAAAAAGAAACGTGAAAAAGAATAACTATATTCTTTGCTTTAGCATCAAATTCAGCTTAGGTAAAAATTCAAGTGATTCGATAAGCATATTTCTGTATATAAATGTAAGGATATGGACTAACACATATCAGTATGCATAAAACCACAAATAAATTCCTATACATGCATAGAGGTAGTAAATGTCCACATGCATATAAAATGTCAGTTCTGAAAACTCTAGTGAAAAGCACTTAAAAAGGAAATTAATATAATAAAACAAAAGCCAACCAATAGTAGATATGGAAATAATTTAGGTTGTTTTATTCTTCAGGGCAACCAAACTTACTGACAAACTCACCTGTATTTTATTACCATTGAAGTTCACGAATTTCGATAACTTCGATCGCCGTAGGGAGAAGAGGAATCTGACGTTACAGGGCAGACCACACGTTTGCGAGAAAGAAAATGACACCTTTTATTACCGTTGATGGCTTATGCTGATTCTCACATTTTCCACGGAATCTAGATTTTACTCCTTGAAATAATTTAGAAGGCCAGCTTATAGAAAATACAGAAATAAATGCACTATAAAATATTCAAGCGAAATAACACCCAGAAACACATACTACACATAAATTATATTGCATGAAACATATGCACACAAACTATAGGAATAGTCGAACACATTACTAAAAAGAAATTATCAACATTTATACAACATGCACAATATATTGCCATGCTGCTAGTGGCAGCAATCGATCTTGAAATCTTTTAACTGAAACAAGGAAGCTATGTTTCCATTGGTTTTTCAAATTGCTGACACTATCTCTCGGTTGCAACTCCTGAAAAAATCGTCACCGTTTTTCGGTAACTGTGTATGATTTGAACTCAGAAATAGCAGTTGGGACAGCTATCTCAAGACATCTAATCGATAATCCATCAATTCCGTGATTCTATGGCCCTGGATTGGTGCATTTTCATCGATCCTGAAAAGATGAACGGCAAAGTTGATCTCAGAAATATTTGAATTCAGAGATCAGATAGTCGGAATAAATACGGCAAGATACTCAATACAACCTTCTAATGACTCTGAACAAATTCGCTACTCACATAATCTATTGTTAGGAGTACATAACAAAAGCGCAAAACTTCATAACTCTTCGCACCAACTGAAGATCTTCATACTGTTGAACGCAAACCTGATGATTTTTGCTTCGAACTGTTCCATTCAATATACAAGTAGGAGACATTTTCACCGGTTCATGATGTGTCTACAACGAGGAACCTTTGTACGAGGTGGTAACAAGATGTTTCTGGATTAGTTATGCTTAATAAAAAAAAGTTACTCATTTACCTAAGTTTTAACATCTCCTTCGAAATGGTAACCTTGCGCAGCAATACACTGGTTCCACCTCGTTGCATTAATGATGCAATAATAGATTTCTGTTGGAATATAATTTAACAGCAAAATATAATTTCAGCATAGAAATAGTTTTCACGTAAAAGTTATAAATGCTATCACGGCCATTTTCTTCCCTGATAGTGAAAGACACCCACTGTCAAGTGATATAGAATATAAAACTTGGAGATACGAATGGGAAACGTCACACAAAATCATTGCCATGAACTTTGCATACAGTAAAATAACACAACAAACCTATAACTAATAAGTTTCCACAAAAATTGAGATCGTTGTCGAAAACAGATATGGGAACTTCAATATTCCAAACAAAACATAAAACTTATTAGGAAAGATGTAATGTCATTAATGAAGAGACTAGCACGAGAGCAGAGCCATTATTTTACGAATAAAACTTTAACAGAAAAGCTGCATGTATATTAGTTACGTACAAGGATAAGAAATTTGCTAAGTAATAAGGTTAACAACTTCTCTGAGCAACAATAAGATTTCGGATTCGATCTTATTGCATGACACGTTGGATAAATATCTTCTACAAAATGACGTTGTTTGTTTATATTTCGAAATATTACGATTCGACAAATAGAGTTCCATGAAAATAAGTACCAGACTCCATACAATAAGCACTGCGCTCGAATACATGTCCACTGTTCAATGGCTTGCAAAGCAATTTCCAGCGTTTACTATGAATTCAGAGAATCGTCAGTCCCAGTTCAATACTTCAAATTCAACATATTTGTCAGTCGAGTTAGCCTCTGTCAGTGTAATCAAACGAGATAACTTATGGTTAGCTTGCGTGTGTGTGTGTGTGTGTGTGTGTGTGTGTGTGTGTGTGTGTGTGTGTGTGTGCACGTGCGTACGTGCATATGAGCGTGTCCGTACGCGTCTGCGTAAGCATGCGTGCGCGCGTATGTGCTTGTGTAAAGGCATTTCTATTAAATGAGTATATTATTTTCTCAAAACTTTGGCTTAAAGTTAGAAGGATTTATAGTATCTGGATGCGTGAGCTATGTTTGCAGCTACATACTAATTAATATAATTTATTCGGACATCGTGCAGCTAATAGTTCTTACATTTGTTATGAGCTAAAGCAGTTGGGAAAAGCAACCAGCTCACATTTTTGCCATTGTCGCTTATTTACAATTATTACTGTCCGTGATACTAATCACTACCTGCAAATAAAGTCTGTGAATATTATTCGTTTCTCTTCGATGTTGTTATTACGCTGTCTCATCCAACTTTCGACCATCTACATACAGTGACCCGACACGGAACAAGAAATGCTATTGCCACATCAAGTAACTTTTCATCTGTACGCTACAATTGGTGACTCCGACGGGAGAAACTTACATTCCTATTTGACATATGATGACATTTTGTGACCCTGTGCATTACATTTGGTAACTTCAACGTAATATACATATCTTACTGTTACATATACATATATATATATTGTCGACCAATGAGATCATTAATAGAATTTCTGAAAGACTCTCAAGATGCTCACATTCATTTAAAATCCACTTTCGCACATTGTAGTGGAAATGAGTTTGAGTAACTTGACATAATTCCCCTTAAGGTATGGATGAATTAAATTTAGTTCTCACCTCCCCATTCTCATAAACACCAACCAGCTATTTAGTTCGCTACGTGAACGTATGTACGCCAAAATGCACGTGTGCCTATGCTTACATCTTCGAGAATGCTTGTATGAGTGAGTGTACATGCACCATACAGCCTACGCATGGGCGTTTATACATGTATATCCGTCAACGGCTATATTTAATACTTTTTTCGCTGTAGTCTGTGTTCGTTTCTTTTTTGCATCTGTTATTTCATTATTGATTTTCTATATAAATGAGGCTATATCCTTTAATTTGTGTTTTTTTTTTACACGAACTGAGAAGATACATTGCGGAACTGTTATTTTAACGAGTCATATCTACTTATCACCCAAAGAGACACATTTATACTGTCAGATGCTCCTGAACCAGTGAGGAATCGATGCTGGATGGGTCGAAAAAATTGTAGTGATTAATGAAAATTCTCGTATCTTCCATCCATCTTCCCTCTTTCATAAACTATATATATATATAT
>NC_068998.1:26403339-26413637 GCF_001194135.2 Octopus bimaculoides
ATATATATATATATATAATATGCATAATAACAAAAGAATGAGACGTGCAGGGCTTTTATGAGATTGGGGTATAAAAATAGCCGACTGATTTTGATTGACAATTACGATTCGCCGTCATACTATCCTTGGTTTGCCCTCATTGTGCAACACGGTGTTTGTCTTCTATTATAATTCGCGTTTACTCTGAACTTGTCAAAGGGGTAATTAGTAAACGGGGGCTGCATAAAAATGTTTTAGAAGCAGGAGGTTTTAGAACCATCAAGGGGTATACGAAATTAATATGAACCCTATCGGAATGACACTAACAATGATTCCAAGGCTCAGCTATCCCATAGTTCCGCACAAAGTTTATGCAAAGGTTCAGTCTCTGTAGAATAATCAGCGACTTCGTGTAAAAGGTTCCGTCGTTCGAACAAATAATACAACGATCGTTTAACGGGAAAAAAACTTCAAAAAAATTTCATCTTATATTAGTACATGTGCATGTAATGCTAAGACTGTGTTACCATCTAAGTAACACTAGAGACAAGAGAAATACCGACCTACCGTCTTGTCTAACAAGTAGGGTATTACTTCATAGTTTCTCGTATAAGGGAGATAGTTCTTGCTTCAATTTTTCAGGGCAATTGTTTCAAAGCAAATTAAACGAAGTAATATAATTATTACAAGGGAAACCAAAGTAAGCTAATTATATATATTGTATTTGAAGACTCAGAATAAACAACACTTTAAATGAAATCAATTAGGAAAAAGTGAACAATTTTAAAGCAATAAGGAATATTTATTGGAAGAATTGATTTGAAATTGTTCGAATGATTTTTAACAGCAGCAGTTTACACGTATACATAGATTTAGATATATACATACATATATGTATACATACATGCATACATACATACATAACTGCATGCATACATATATACATACATACATGCATACATACATACGTGCATGCATATATACATAAATAGATAATATATATACAAATTTACAAATACACATATACAAATAGGCATATATTCATTTATATATATATATATATATATATATATATATATATATATATATATATATATATATAAATTCCGTGCTGAGCGAGAGACAGAGACAGAGAGAGTGAGGGGAAAGAAGAAGATAGTGCCTTATATAAATATATGTGCATATACAAGTGTATATTTTTGTGTCTTTGTATTTGTGAATGAGAAATCTTCAGCGTAGACGAATAGAAAATAAGAGAGAACTCGATACAGAGAATAGACAGAATATATTTATTAAGCAGAAACTTCAAAGTTCGTGACTGAGTTTTACTTCTCTAATTCCAGAACAAAACCTGTCATCTTAACTAAAGCTATCTTAGATGATTCACAATGCGTCGTTCATGTTCAAGTATAACAAAATGCAAGAAATAGGAATAGACAGGATGTGTGAGAAAATGATTTAGTGCAATACCTAGTGAGAAAAGAAATAAACTTCAATTTGAGAATATGCTCCAAATTGGCTTCTCAGTTATAGAAACATTTTGGTAATAAAAAATACTCTACAAATTAAAACAGAGAAGAGGTGGGTTAAGGTAAAACAAAGATTGAAACTTAGATTAAAAATATCAGAATCTTCCCACTGGGAAATTTTTTACACAGATCCAGACCTTTCTCATGAAAATTACTTAGCAACTTGCTTCGATTTATATCAATAGTTAATATGGATATTGTTCTTCGAATTGAAGTTATTCTCGTTCTGCAGCAAAGCAGAAATATTTTCCATAAAGCTAGTGTGACGACTTAGCTTCTTTTATTTGTTTGTGCGAAAGGAAGGATGGACCAGTTTATACTAAAATGACTGTCGCTATTTTACCCTAATCCCTAAATATGTTTCAGAAGTTCGGTATCAAATGAAATATTGTTCAAGTGTAATATTGTCTTAAATTCGTTTTCTGTCACTCTGGCGTAGCATTTTCTCTGTAAACTATCATTTAATTCTATCATGGTGCAGAATAGTAATGAAGTGGCAATACAATTTCTATGAAACAGGCAGTTATGAAAGAACTTACAATTGCACCTGCTATTAGTGATGGAATTACTATTATTTGACTGATCTTTGACAATAATGAAATTAATAAACCTACTGAAATTTCAACTGGAAATTCAAGAAACTAAAATTGAATTCCCATTAAAGATAAGAGCTCTTTTGTCTTGTAAAATGAAGTTAGATTAGCTTAAATAATCCTTTCGCTATATTCGCAAGAACTATCAAGCCGAAAAATTGATTATACCACAGAAGTTTCTTATTTCTATTCCTACATTTAGGAGATAACGACCAAATGTTTCATTATAGAATTCCAAAGATATTGTAAAATCATTTAAAGTGTCTACGACTGAAGTTAGAGACAATCTGCAGCTAAAGCACTGGAGACTAAATTATGGAGCATATTTGCCAGATCATTAGAACCTTTATTTTTATGAAGTAACCTTTCATTGCGTTTGTGGTGAGGGAAGGATGTATTAGCTTACGTATAATGTTGTCCAGAAAAGTTTACTCTCAAAACTGGTTTTAAATTCTAATTCCCTCAACAGTGAAGTAACATCATTTAAGATTAATCTATATTTTGTCCAAGTCGGTCGTCACAATAACACATCGTCTAATATTGGGAACTTTGCGTGCAACAAATTTAAAACACGTAAATTTGATTTCTCATACCTCTGTGACATGGAAATCATCCATAGTGACAACAGACGAATTATTTATGTCCCTTTTCTCTGGGTTGTCTTCTCTAAAAACAATACAGACATCATATAGTTCAGAATAACATCTGCTTTGTTAATGGAAGAGTTTTATTCGCAAATGGTAAAACTTGTAGCAGTTACAATTTAGTGAAACAGGGATAGAAGTTCACATTACGAAGCTTTAAATATCAGTGATATTTAACCATTCCTAACTGAAAAGCTATTATTCCATAGCTAGTTTTTTTTTTTCTAACATTAAAATAAGATGTTCTTGATAAGTATATCTACATCTGTGTTTTTGTGGGTTTGATCAACCCAGAGTCAATAGTGACGATAAATTACCATGTCTTATAAAATCAGTAAGGTCTAACCTTGGTCTAACTCGTGAGAAGAAGCAAAAGAATTTCACTGGTATTATTTGCGGGAATCTGGAAATTGATGGTCTGAGAATCACTAGATTAACATACACTTAAAATGAAATTATTCATATAATTCATGGGTGTGATTCTTTTTAAAATAGCACTCCTCGGTTCCGACCACGAAGGTTCCAGTTGATCCGATCAACGGAACACCCTGCTTGTGAAATTAACGTGAAAGTGGCTGAGCACTCCAGACATGCATACCTTTAACGTAGTTCTCAGGAAAATTCAGTTTTACACAAGATCAGACAAGGCTGGCCGATTGAAATACAGGAACTACTCATTTTTGCTCGATGCGTGGACTAGAGCAACGTGAAATAAAGTGTTTTGTTCAAGGATACAATGTGCCACCGGGAATCGAACTGACAGCTTTCCGATCGCGTGCCGAATATTCTAACCACTAAACCACGCACCTCCACAAGGCGCGATATGAAAGGGACAATTGTGTATTCAATCTCTGTAGTTTCTAGTAAAAAGATTTATAAAAACTAACATGAGATATTTTGAAGATACTGAGTATCTTTTATAAATATCTTTGTTTATTTTATAGAAAATATTTATCTGATGAGAATAAACAGGAATCTTGCGATTAGCTAAAGAAAAATTAAATGTTTCTTTCGATGGTTATGGAATTTTGCTGTTTAGTTTCAGAAATGCAATATTTCATAAGGGGTTAAATAAATCTTTTTCAAATAATTTGGGATGTTTAGATAGGCTTTTGTATGACTTAAAAACATATTTATCGACACTATCTGAAGCACCTTTCCTATTATCAAAGACGTATCATTTCTATTTCATCCTTTTTACGAAGTTCTCTGTTTTCTCAAATAAAAACTTTATGTAATATTTCCCAGACGGTACAGCAATATCTTAGTTTTAAAAATATAACGTAGATTGTTTCATATTCACATGATTAAATCCATTTTGTTACAGTTTACATGTTCGTTGATGGACAGACACGTCAAACGAAACACAATGACAAAACATTTTGAAGATATGAAAACTACCTGTCCTAAACTTATCACTGATTAATCAACAGTAACCGTCACCCGCCACAAAGTTTTCCATGATAATTCTGTTTTAGATATAAAATTTAATTCAACCTCATCCATGGCCTGAGAAGCAAATAATTATTTTCTCTCGGTGCTGCAAAAGAGCGCTTTCCTTCTATCTTGTTTGATTTCCAGAAAACGTATAGGAATCATTGTGTGAATATGAATAACAACTAGTACAAAGAAATCATCAACAATGCAGAAATTTTCCATTCTATTGGCAACAGGTGACGTTTCACTGTATCAATGTTTTGGATTCGGTGCCTCTAAGCATAAGACAACAAAAAATTGAAATAAGAGACATAAAATAAGATTCGGAATCAGAATGTCGAAATCGATTGCGGAAAGAGACTTATGGGCAAGACAGTTGCTTTATTTCTCAAACGCGCTTTGTCCTGGCATTCTTCAGACTTTTTTTTTCCAGTCGATAAATATTTAACATGACTTTTTTTAATTCACAGAATACTTCTAATACTATACTATATATAAACTATACTAGATAGATAGATAGATAGATAGAGAGATAGATAGATCAGTAGTTAGGTAGGTAGGTAGGTAGGTAGGTAGGTAAGTAGATGTGTGTGTATGTGTGTAGTTGCGCATGCATATGTGTATGTAAGTTTTATGCATGTGTGTTTCTCTGTGTGTGTGTGTGTGTGTGTGTGTGTGTGTGTGTATGTGTGTGTGGGTGTGGGTGTGGGTGTGCGCGCGCGCGCGTGTGTTTGTGACTATTGAATTACTTAGCTGCATACATTACCGTTTTATGGTGTTCAGGATGATCAATAAATGACAACTATGCGTAGAAATACTCGTAAACGTGCATGGAAACAATATACAAATATGTCTGAAGCAAATTTCAGTCGTGATAGGTTTTAGCATTTAATACAGAAACTCTCTCTATATAAAAGCTGCGCGAGTAGTTGAAAGCATGTCAGTGTTGAGACGACACGTGTGTATTTCTATTTTTCTCGAACAGTAACAATTGGTAGACGTCTTTCAGACGGATCTTATGGAATTAATCACAATTGTTTACAGAGGGGAATTCAACGAACTGAACGAATGTGTAGGAATTTGATGCGAACCAAATCAATACTTTCACACAACCAGGTAATTTCTATAAACTGTATATTAAAGAAATAAATGCTAATGAGGGTAACATGTTGCCATTAAGACTATATGTTCTTCTGGTTTAAACAGATGATGATGATGATGAGGAGGAGGAGGAGGAGGAGGAGGAGGAAGATAGGGAAGAGAATAACGTTGTTTTGCTAAAAATTGATATTGTTTGATGGTGCCGAAGGTAGTAAATATAATTGTAGCATGGGCTCAAAGCCATACATGTAGGGAGAAGGTTTAGTCGAGTTAATCAATATTTTATCCGTTCTTTTTTTTTTTTGTCTTTGTCCATTCTGAATGATTAAAGGTGGTACAGTTAAAACTTAGATATAAATAAACGTATCCTGAATACTACATGATCATTTTTTTCTCTATCTCTCAACCGAATATTCCACGACACCACCCAAATAACAACAACGATGGTAAGAACAAATGGTGTAGCATCAACATGAATAGATGAACGCTATTAGTTAGAAATTATGATGGTACAAGAGCTGGGCAATTTCTTTTTAATTCTCGGACATAAACGAAAATAAACTGTTAGAAAATAAAATCTAAATAGCAGGAATCCGATACCTGCTATTAACGCATTTGTAGTTGCAGCCATAAAATATGGCTTTGTAAACTATGACTCTATGAACAGGAACGAACAGAGTTAGATTTTATTAACCGTAATACGAGAAGCCTAGCGCCAAATCACCACCCATACACAATTTGTCTGACACCTAATTGTACATGAAAAGGTGGTATGAGATTATTGAATGTCAATGATTATTTAAGACCCATTAGTAATGCTGCTTACAATCTTTCCAATTAACACAGACAGCCTCCTACCGTACCCTTCTTGGTCGGGATCGCACAAGCAATAGCAAATCAATTATTGCTGCAGAACAAAATTCCTCCAAAATAAAATATAGGCATAAGTCAGTAGCAACAAATAATATATTAATGGTATTAGTTGCGAACGAGGGAAAAAAACTAACTGTGGCTTTGATTATCATAAAAGGAGAGTCACAATATTGGCCCTTTGTGAATGAACTACCAACACTAAACAAGTTCCTATCAAAGAGAAAGTAAAGTTACCTGGGCAGTGTTGTTTTGATACAATGCATTGCATTATATCAAAGAGTTTTAAGTTTTAACATTCACATTACTCTGTCAAATGTAATACTTAGTTATTCGCATTGTTTTAAATTAATCATACATTATTTCAGAGCTTGAGATTTTGGTGATAAAATATTTCTTTTTAGAAAGAAATTGTAAAGTAGGCGCAAGAAGCCAGATCTGACTACTTTGAACATAGGACAGGTAGAATATTTTGGCCAGTTATGGCCGTTTTTAATGCTAAAGGGTAAAACTTGCTCCGACAGAATATACTTGAAGACTCAGTAATGGAGCACATAGAAAACGATGAGTGAAAATACTACGTGACTTTAGCATGCAGACAGACCACTGAACAGCACATAATAAACTTCACTTTATTTTCCATAATAATAATAACCAAAGTGTACTTGTTATATAAATAGTAATACTAATTGATATAATTATTATATAAATATTATATAATTCTGTGCAACAGCGAGTTGAAAAGCAAACAAATTACACGGACCTACCTGTTGAACTAAAACATTGTGGCAGCAAAGGAATGTTGTTATAATTCTATTTGGATTTGGATTTGCAACGCTAGAAGAATACAAAGGGCGGTGAACTAGCGGAGCAGTTAAAGTATGAGACTAGCTCAGTTATTGCGCCTCCTTGTATTCTGAATTCAAATATTCCACATTATCATAATGTGACTCGCATCCTTTGTTGTGAAAAGTCGTCTACATCCCGGATCGCCTTCAGTAAATATTCATTTCAATTTTTAACACCGGTACCTCACATGATACTGTGTAGTGCTCCAACAATTATTCCCTTGGGTTTTTCCCAACATTAGAAAAGTTGCCATAAAATTTTCTTCTAATTTGCCAATAAATTTCATAGAAGAAACGCTGCTCTCCTTTATCCTTGATATTGAACTTTCGACAAATTTTCAGTCGTACAAAACATAAGCTTACTTTAGTATGTCTAGATTCTGCAAAAGTGAGGAGGATGCGTCTTCTGGGTAAACAAGGTGTTTTATAGTTCGGTTTCTGTTACTACAAGCCTGGTATATATATTGTCTTCTGACATGATACTCTACTTCTCTGTCCAGCAACACACTTTCAGCCTTATATATTCCAACCACTATAACTATCTTTATTTGAAATGTCCACAAACAGAATGGACGAAAGCAGTTATGTGTAAGTTAGAGATATCTAATATATTTAAATGAAATATTTAATTGTATATACATATATTCATACATGTGTGTGTGTGTGTGTGTGTGTGTGTGTGTGTGTGTGTGTGTGTGTGTGTGTGTGTGTGTGTGTGTGTGTGTGTGTGTGTGCACGCGCGTTCGTGTGTGTGTTCACATCCATATATTAGCCTTCTCACCTATCCAGTGGGATAGCATCATTCCAAATCTGAAACGATGAGAAGCACTTTGTGCCCAGCGATGTATAACAACATCGTATAATCTGGTCAATAACTTGATGCCGTGATATATACATATATAGACACACACATATACACACAGATATATTTTAGCAAGTGGTATTATATACCCTACCTAATCTTAACTTACTATATATATATGGTTAAATCTCTCATACATGAGGCAGAAGTTACTGCAACGCTAGAAGATGATACAACAGATAACAAGACCTATATTGGATTAAGTGAAGGAGAATTTAAAAATCGCTATGCCAATCACATACCCTCCTTCTGACATAAGGTCAAAAGCAGAGTCACTCAGTTGGCTAGCCACGTATGAAGTTTGAAATCTAACCCAAAACCATATATGATTAAGTGGAAATAACTAAAAAAATCCATACCTTATGTTAATAGATCAAATACATGGATCAAATAAATGGATCAAATAAATATAAGCTAAGCTTAGCTGAAAGAGCTCAGAAACTTTTCAGATCTAAGATTCTTAACTCATTTCTGAGTTCTTGGTCTGAAATTTTCAGCGGTTGTAAACATATGTCTAAGTACATTTTGAAGAACTGGGAAATTCTGCCAATACATTCGTCCATTTTTTACATTTTACTTTTTACATTTTCACTTGCAGTTTTTCGTTTTCCGTTTTTCAACCTTCCACGTTTTCTATATACTTCCTTCTCAACTCATCGCGTTTCCACTTTCATTCAATTTTTAGTTTGTTATGATATGTGGTTTGTGCCTGATGAATATTTGTTGAGGTATTTCTCAATATATGAAACTCTTAATAGCACACAAAACCATGTTTTGTGTCTATTAAATAATATTTATCTCTCTCCAAATGGAGTACTGTTTTTGCTGATCTTGCCATCACAGAACTGTACATTGTGTGTGTGTGTGTGTGTGTGTGTGTGTGTGTGTGTGTGTGTGTGTGTGTGTGTGTGTGTGTGTGTGTGTGTGTGTGTGTCTGTCTGTTTGTGTCTGTGTCTGTCTGTCTGTCTGTCTGTTTGTCTGTCTGTCTGTCTGTCTGTCTGTCTGTCTGTCTGTCTGTCTGCCTGTCTGTGTACGTGCATAAATATACATGTTTTATTTCCTTTCTTAATTTAGAATAGATTTTGATCGGCCACCTACTTGGTAACAAAATTCTGAATGAAAGCCTCTTGTTTTAATCATCATCCTTTAAGTCTTAAGAAGGTCTTGCAGATGTTTATAGTCCCAGATATCGTGATCATTTGTAGTGTATGAATTAAGGGTATTCCTTGTCCCTCCAAGATCCCAAGTTCAGACATACTTTGCTCATGACAAGTTGATATGTATCCCGTTGCTCCTGTAATAAAAGTGTATCTCAGGTAGTGGATTAGCAAACTCCTTATCAATGTCCCGATGTCCTCTTTCTCTCGCAATTTTGTAAGCACATTGGTATCCAGAGGACAGCTGATTTCCACAGCAGAACATACCATTTCCTTGTCCCACACAACAATACTGGATAGGGTGCGTTTTAACTTGGTTTCAATATCGTGACCTTCGTCCGTATGTGTTTTCTTTTTTGTTATCCTGTTCCAGATAGTTCTGGCCATCGCATCACGCCTCATGGGAAGATAATATCGGAAAGACATTCTCTCGCAGTTGGCAATAATGGGACGATATCTTCCCTCTTGGTCTTGCACAACATACATTTGTTGTCTGTCAACATTTTCTGCCCTTTCAGCTGCAGGTAGTTGGTTGGGATCTCTTGTTCTTGAATTGCATGGAAGTAGCCTTTGATGTCAAATTCTACGGTTTGTATTGTATATGCCAAGTACACATGTACTACTTCAGTGAGCTGGTCTATTTTTTCTGTACTTCTAAAAGATAAATTTTAACCACGCTCCTTATTGGTGAGAGATCTGTACCAGCTCTTATCTACCAACACTCCTCATGTTCATGCAAATATGTATGCACGTATGTATGTATGTATGTATGTATGTATGAATATACGTATGTATGTGCGTATGTATGTACGTACATACGTATGTATTTATGTATATATGTGTGTATGCATGTATGTATGTATGTATGTATGTATGAATATACCTATGTAAGCGCGTATGTATGTACGTACATACGTATGTATGTATGTATGAATGTATGTATGTATGCAGGCTAGTTCAATATTCGATTATTTTTAAGTACAGCTTATTTCAAAGCAATCATATATATATATATATGAAAATGAAAAAAAGCCAGAATGCTGAACTGGAAGCTTATTTTAATAAAGATTTCTTCTAACCGGTTTTCATTGCGAAAAAGCAAATTATCAAGAAGAAGGAGAATGAAAATATTTTTTTACAAAGAAGTACAAAATGAAGAAAATAATATATAAAACAATAATATATAAAAAAATAAATATACCCATACATTATATTGTCTTTGAGCTTTTGTAGTTCAATAGTAGTTCATGTATAAACTGGTAGGAAAAATAAGGATGC
>NC_068998.1:26413744-26416578 GCF_001194135.2 Octopus bimaculoides
ATATATATATTTATATATATATATATATATATATATTTCTATGAAACTATCTAATCACAATATGTATATAATGTAACATCTATAGCTATACAAATAAGTTAAACAATATGTCAGACCACGCACTCATCATATGTTCCATTATATTGAAGTATGTACATTCATATGCAATTGTAGAATTAAACTTTAAATGTAGACTAGAATTTGGTCATATTGAAGTAATCTTTCAAACATTAAACGCGAATTAACATGTGCACAAAACTATCACGACTAAATGTATGACCACTTTCTCAAAATCGTGATTATAACTAGAGTACACAAAGGATTTACTGCCTCAAAAAAAGAATTATATACACAATTTTAGCCTAAATATTTTAGTTTTGTGAAAACTGTGGAATATGAAACATCTAGAACTAAATTTAAGCCGCAGCCCCTTATGTAACATAATAATCAAATGTAAAAGGATACATTCATCAGGAAATTTCGAAACCAACAAACTTAAGCAGTCGTAAGCAAATTGCCATAAAGAGATACACGCTATTATATTATAAATTTACATACCATACGTAATGCAATGCAACCGATGCGTTCTTATGTGGTCAACGACAATTCGCCACAAATTCAAACTTTCTTTGAACGAAAAGATGAATACCGAAGTCTTTCTCACATCTTAAAAGTGTTATGATGCAACAAGTACAAACATGTTAACTTCAATGACTGTTCATTCAAATCGACTAAATGAAAAGCGCCTTCCTCCTCGAATTTAATGTAGTAAGCGAAATAGCAGGAAATTACCTAAATGGTACCCAAGCAAAAGGTTTAAAACAATATTATACGAGTCTCTAACTGTCCTAATGTCTGTGACTTCAAACATAATGTTAACTTATTGCAAGGAGATGAAGCTACACAATCATTATACAAGAAACGTGTGAATGTGTGTGCGCGCGCATGCCCGTGTATGTGTGTGTGTGTGTGTGTGTGTGTGTGTGTGCGTGCACGCGCGTGCTCTGTGTGTGTTTGTGTGCGTGAAAGAGTGTGTTCTGTGTCTGTGTGTGAGTGAGTATGTACGTGTGTGTGAAAGTGTATGTGTGTGAGTGTGTATGTGTGTATGTGTGTGTATGTGTGTGAGTGTGTATGTGTGTGTGAGTGTGTATGTATGTGTGAAAGTGCATGGTTTAGTGGTTAGGGTGTTATTGTCCCGATTGCCAGATCGTGGTTTCCATTCCCAGACCAGACGTTGCGTTGTGTTCTTCAGCAAAACACGTCGTTCCACGTTACTCTGCGACCATTTCGGCATCTGATATGAGACGCGTCGTGCACCAGTACAGGTGATGTAGATTTGATGGAGGGATTGAGCTTATGTGAACACAAACACTTGATCACTATAAACAAATCAACTACATGGCTTTTCAGCAAGAATTTGCAGAATCCGCATATGTTGTATATACACAATATGTGCATGTATATATATATATATATATATATATATTGAAATAATTTAGATTCAGTTGAATTAAGTACTTGAGTTAGAGCGCCAAGTCAGTGCGGTATTGTCGGTACAACTCAAAGTAAGGTGAATAAAATCAAAATAATTGACAGCATATCAAGGGGTGATGCAGTACGGCCGTTTCAAACGACTCCATTTAATTGGACAATGCAATAATTACATCAATTTAACTCCAGGGCTATCCTCAGCTGCATAAATATTAGAGAATTTTAGTAAAATTATATTAAAGTGTCGAACTGATTTTAAAAAACCCTGCATTTAAATTGATGTAATGATTGCATTGTTCCATTAAATTGTGCCGCTTGAAACGGTCGTACTGCATCACCTCTTGATATCCTGTTGATTATTTTGATTATATATGCATATATGCATATATACACTGTATTGTAAGGCTACAACAAGTAATATAGTACTATATCAGCCAAGAGAGTAAAAACACTATTATAATAAAAACCACAAATCTTGCAAAATACAGCTACCCAGGGTTTCCTAGTCGAAATATTAATTTGTTTCGACATTTTTCCAAGCTGGTTAAAGCAAGACAGTTCGTCAACAACAGCCTTCGAAGCAAAATACAAGGAACATAACCAGCGTTACAACAACTGAGATGGCTTATGATGTGTCCGACGGGCGCTCTTTAATTTCCGCTGAGATGTACTTTTTACGATGCGGACATAAAGAAAATATCACGTGCCTGCAATTTACAGACGCTCTTAAGTTCTTCAAAATGTACAGTTTTTCGAGGGAGCGTATCGAAAATCTTTTTGGCTCGTCAATATAGGGTTTGGTCTTGAAAAGTATTTTCTATTTGATGTTGTAGCTAATGTGTTTGTCTTTAGGTTTCCAGATTAATGCCGAGAGGGTTGTTGCAAGTCCTTTCAGGCGGTGGCTAAAGGTCTAAAAGTGGTTATTGTACCTGGATTAAAATTTTCTTCCCTCATCCAATATAACGCTCGGTCCGTTTTCGACTGTTGCTATAGTTTGCAAATATCAATTTTCCTCCTGACGAAAGAAGCCGGTATTACGGTAATGTCTGCATACGACCATCTACTGCTTGCATATCCATGACTTTTTACACATTTCATTTGCTAATTATGAACGATACTACTATTACGAAATTCAGAGCTCCCAGAAACAGATGCCAAGATGAAATAACTATGCGTTTTACCCTTAATTCTCTACTTTTTATACTCCATGTAGAAATAAATTTATTTGTCAAGATATATAAATATCTATATGCTTAAACATTTATCTTCTGAACATGTTTAGTTTTTGCATCTATCTAAATCCCGATCTATATCTATTTCTGAATATGTATATATATATATAT
>NC_068998.1:26416641-26419183 GCF_001194135.2 Octopus bimaculoides
ATATATAGTCTAATCGTGTTTATCTGCATCACTATCTTTCCCCATAGGTGTGCGTATATATACATATATATGCATATATGTGTATATGTATATTTGTATGCGTATATACGTACACATATATATGTGTGTATATATTACACACACACACACACACACACACACATATATATATATATATATATATATATATATATGCGTGTAGGAGTGTGGGGTGGGGTATATGTGTGTGTGGGGGTGTTAAACACATCTCAGAGGTTTGTAATTACGCAGCGTAACGCATGAAGTAGTTTCAAGAAGAACCAGAAATATTTAAAGATAGAAACTGGAAAAGTAATTTGAAGGAAAGTATTAGAAATTTTAAGCTCAAAATTTTGTTGGTTCACACAACAAATTAGAGCCACCTAATAAACTAATGTGTGTGTGTGTGTTTGTGTGTGTGTGTGTGTGTGTGTGTGTGTGTGTGTGTGTGTGTGTGTGTGTGTGTGTGTGTGTGTGTGTGTGTGTGTGTGTGTTATAAATGCGAAACGCCGAATAGACTTTTTGCCATGCATCCTAAATCCTTCTATTATATATAACACATTCTCTGTAAAACACACGTATTAAAAGAACTACTGAGAAACTAATGGAGATTTATATGGGGTGAAAATTATAAGTTCAACAGGCACGCCGCAAGTATGGAAAAGCTAGGTTAGGATTTCTACAAACATGCTGAATAAAAACAGTATGAAATTTACGTCACAATACTTGAAACATTTCGAATAAATATGAGATAATCCTCAGTTATAGCTGAGCTATTTATTCAAGAATCCCATCATTTATTTCTGAGCATTCGTATCTGTGAATGGAAACAACACTCGTGACATGATAGACGATCCCAAGTCTGAAAATCTATTCTATATTTCTCATTTCAAGAAGTAACCAAAGCATGTCTCCCAATAGCTTGCCAGAGCATTATAAGAATGCAGGTTAACTGAATGATGGACTTCGTTTCACAAACACAAGATCCTGGGTTCGATCTTCTGCATGGCTCTACCAAAGCCTCGAGCAAACCTGTTTTTAATGGAAAAAGAAAACTGTATAGGCGGAAACTATGTTGCAGCTCTTCGGGTAGATTATATATACAAATCACAAATTGTGTGGGACTAGGTCGGCATGTGAATTAAGAAAAGGATAGACATGTCTGTATAATACTCAACTACTTTCATGATAACTAAATAATTATTATTCAGTTATTTTGCTATCAAACATAGTTATAATATTTATCAAAGAAGTAAAAGTTTATCTTCGAAACTTACGAATGACCCGTCACATTATGATACCTGAGAACCAGAAATAAGTATATGCTTGTACAGGCCAGCTACTAATCTAAAACAAAAACAAGGGTCGGAGAATAGAAAGGTAAACAAAGAAGCGCAAGCTATATTGTGGATCAACTACTAGAAAGTTTATAACAGCATATCACTAGGATGGACTATCAATGTACTTCAAAAAGCTTGAGTGCCAAAGGCACAACCAAAGTTCTGGCAGATATTAAATACGTATACCACAGGTGTAGACTTAAAGCATATGGATGTGTAAACATGCATAAGTCAAATTATACGGATCATCAGATGCATATTTAAAATCTATGCTTGCACACATGCATAGGTGTGCATATGGCTATATTGTTAGTCCACATTAATCCTTAAGGAGAATATGGCCGAATATTGCTCCCGTGGAAGGGACGTTGGACCGACGCAGGGTTTCTCTGTTTTTACCAGTGCGAGATCTAGAGCAACGTGAAATGAAGTGTTTTGCTCAAGAACAAAACGCATCGACTGGTCCAGAAATCGAATCCATAATCTTACGATCATGGGTCCAACAGCCTAACACTTAAGCCATTTGGCTCCGCTAATTCCTTTATTGGAGCACTGTTTCTATCAATGTTTATGTTATGTTGTTACAATTACAATAAAACCAGATCTTCACTTTCGCTCTACTCCAGTAAATGAACTATATCTAACGACTATGATTTTAACTTGTTTCTTATATATCACTGAGTAAAAGCCAGTTTATCTGGAGCCCATCCACGGATTTACAACAGAGAATTGTGATGAACCATAATATGGAACCCTAGCAAAAGATTACTTGAAGTTGTTCACTAATCTAACTAATTGTGTGTGTGTGTGTGTGTGTGTGTGTGTGTGTGTGTGTGTGTGTGTGTGAGTGTGTATGTGTGTGAGTGTGTATGTGTGTGTGAGTGTGTATGTATGTGTGAAAGTGCATGGTTTAGTGGTTAGGGTGTTATTGTCAGGATTCCATTTCCAGACCGGACGTTGCGTTGTGTTCTTGAGCAAAACACGTCGTTTCACGTTACTCTGCGATCATTTCGTCATCTGACATAAGACGCGTAGCTATATTTTGCAAGACTTGTGGTTTTTATTGCGTCAACAGAAAGGTTATGAAGTATTTTGCCCGGATTGATAGTTACCCGCTATTTTTACTCTCTCTCTCTCTATCTCTCTATCTCTCTCTCTCTCTCTCTCTCTCTCTCTCTCTCTCT
>NC_068998.1:26419392-26422359 GCF_001194135.2 Octopus bimaculoides
ATATATATATATATATATAGTGGTTGTCTACTCCTTAAACAGAGTTTGACCACCTCCTGCACCTACACCTTAGCCCTTTCATGGCGTCTGATGTGGCTTTTTAAACCAGACAGTGTTTTGAAAAAGCACCCACACAGATTGCACCTCTGATTTGCACTACCAATACCTGCAAGTAAGTTCTGCTCATTGTGGATCCTAACATGTCTTTTAAGACCCCCATTGGATTTTCAAACCCTCTGGCACACACCACATTCAAACGTGTGCACAGACATATTATCAGAATAGCTGGATGAGGTTTGTTTTCCATGGGTTCGCAGGTGAGATTTGAGGCCAGCCAAGGACATACATAATATACATGCATAGATATATATGTATATAAACTAACACATATACGTATATGTGTGTGTGTATATATATATACACTTATGCAGAATACATGCATAGGACTGCCCGATTGATGGTAAATTACAATCAAAAAGCTTTCTGTCTAAATTAGAAACCAGCTCTTTCTTCACTGCTGAGAAATTTGAGAAAGAAAATCACATGCAAAAATACATAAATACACACGAATGTACATGTATATAAACATACATACATACATACATACGTACATTACGCACGAATATATATGTTTATACCTACTTTAAATATATACAGAAACAGGTAATAAATAATCCAAATGCAAATAAGTTTATTCCAGTATATATATATATATATATATATATATATATATATATATATACATACATACATACATATATATACATATATATATACACATACATATACAGAAAGATAGATAGATAGATAAAATACATACACACACAAACACACAAGTATACACACACATATATATCCACTCACACAATTTTTTTACTCATTTATTTGCATTAGGAAGAAGACATCTAATGCAGATATACGTTACATAGGCACACATGTGTATACAAAGGTATGTATATGCGTATATAAATGAATACGTATGTGTGTATATATATATATATGTGTGTCTGTGTGTAAAAAGTATATATATATATACACATATGTATATATAATATATATACACACACATACACACATGTATATACACACACGTATATACCCATTCACACGCTATTCTTTTTTTATTTATTTATTTGTTTGCATTAGGAAGAAGACATTATCTGAAGGTGAATCTGTCGAACATGACACCAGACGTGACAAGTGTGGATGTTTCTATCAATGTTTATGTTATGTTGTTACAATTACAATACAAACATGTCTTCAGTTTCACGTTGCTTAGATTTGAGAGAATAAAACAAACTGTATATTTGATTTAAAATGGACGCGAAATAATATCTTGTGTGTGTGAGGGAGATCTGAGTGAAAAGAATTAATTTTAGTCGCTGCTGTTGTTCTCGTTGTGATTTGGCTCCCAGTTAGGTTTGATGGAGCGGATCGAAAGGCATTCCAATCATACTTGGTTTTTCAAATGTAATGTATCCCAGGCTACATATTATCCAATGTATTCTTTACTTTTAAGACAACTCGATGTGTCTTGTGGTAGATTTAGCTGTTATTTCTAGTAGGTTGAATGACATTGTCAAGCTCCGACCTAGGCTCTGATATCGGTTTCAAATTTTGGCACAAGGCCGACAGTCCTAAGGGAGAGGTAAGATGATTACATTCAACTGGTATCTATTTTATATTAGTACTCAACTGGTACGTATTTTATCGACCCCGAAGTGATGAAAGTTTAAGTCGTCATCGGCAGAATTTGAACTCAGAATTTAAAGACGAAAGAAATGCCGCAAAGCATTTTGTCCGACGTGCTAACGATTCTGCCAGCTCACCGACTTCACATTACCTCTAATATTCGTTTCAAATTTTTGCACAAAGCCTGCAATTTCGAGAAGTGGGTAACTCCATTACATCGCTCCAGGTATTCAACTAGTACTTATTTTATTGATCCCGAAAGGATGAAACGCAAAGACGATCTCGGCGGAACTTGAACTCAGAACGTAAAGACAAAAGAAATGCCGCAAAGCATTCTGTCCGGCGTTCTATAGATTCTAACTGCTCGCCACCTACAACGTGGCTTTAATATTCTTTTCTACTCTAGGCACAAGGCCCGAAATTTTGAGGGAGGAGGCCAGTCGATTAGATCGACTCCAGTACACAAATGGTACTTCATTTTTTCGACTCCGAAAGGATGAAAGGCAAAGTCGACCTCGGTGGAATTTGAACTCAGAACATAAAGACAGACGAAATACGCCGAGCATTTCGCCCGACACACTAACGTTTCTGCCAGCTCGCCACCTTCAACTTGGCTCTAATATTGACTCGATGCTTGTTCTATTTTATCCTGTTATCTCTCCTCAATTCTTGTTTGTTTTTTTCTGCAATTTTGATTATTTTGAGTATTCTGCAGCCTTGGTCATCTCTGAGAGAGGTGGCTGATATTGCATAGTTATTCTATAAATTACATTCCTTTTAATAAGTGCCAGTGTACTACAGGAAACATATCAAATGGTGACATTAACTGCTACAGTAATAGTTTCGATTTATGCCTATGTTAAAATCATGTATTCTCTATATAATATGATGTGTGTGTGTGTGTGTGTGTGTGTGTATGTGTGTGTGTGTGTGTGTGTGTGTGTGTGTGTGCGTCTATTTTATATACATGTATGCGTGCGGAAGTAAGAGGGGGTAAAGTGTGTATTTGTATGTGTAAGGGAGTACAGTGTACGCTTCAAATTTATGTTTGTTCATGCAGATCTGTGTGTTTCTTTGTGTATGTATGTGTGTGAATGTACGCGTTTGACTACGTCTATGAAAATTCATCGTGTATGTGTGCATAGGTGTGTTTGTGTATGCATATATATGTGCACACACACACATACACGCGCATATATATATATATATATATATATATATATATATATATATATGTGTGTGTGTGTGTGTGTGTGTGTGTGTGTGTGTGTGTGT
>NC_068998.1:26422464-26424264 GCF_001194135.2 Octopus bimaculoides
TATATATATATATATATATATATATATAAACATATGTATATATGTGTGCATATATAAATATATGTATGTACGTGTGTATGTGTATGTATATAGGTGTGTGTATATGTAACACTATATATGGATTCGTGTTTACCAACTCTTTCATACCCAAATATAAACACACATACGTATGTTCACGTACACACACACGCACGCACGCACGCACACACTTACACACACACTTACACACAAAGACATAATGGTAGATATGTATAAATCCATAATAGTATATGAGTGTTTATGAGTGTATAAAATTTAGTGTATGTTTATGTAGGTGTAATGTCTTCCCTATCATTTTGTCAACAGATTTGTGAAGAAAAAATTGTTTTACTTCTGCGCTGAGAATTCCATTTCAGCGTTGGTTTTATTACTTATTTTAATATCCGGGTGGGTATTATTATTATATATATATATATATATATATATATATATATATATATATATATGTATGTATGTATGTGTATGTATGTATGTATGTATGCATGCATGCATATACATATATGTATATGTGTATATGTATATGTATGTGAGTGCGCGCGTGCGTGTGTATATGTATAAATGTATGTAGTATATATGTGTACACACAAACACACACATGAAGACAATGTGTTTGTGATGCATGTGTAGGTGCATTTACTCGTACTCATGTATATATGTGTATGTATAAGAGAATGCACATAACTAAGCATGCATTACTTATATATATATATATATATATATATATATATATATTGTGTGTGTATGCATACATGTATATATGTATTCATGCAAGCATTTATGTATGTACATATTGAGATATGTGTTTATGTTTATAAATATATATGTAGTCATATATGCATGAATCAGAAGAAGCAATAAAAAGGTGTCGAGTGAATAATGTGTAAAATGGCGTCAGCCGTAACAACATTAAGTTGAAGAATACAAAATGTTTGGTAATTCTGTAAAGATCAATTTTCAGATATTTTTCTACATATTGAACGTATCGTATTCACATTCTTGCTTGTCTCTATAATGAATACAAAAACTACTATTAGACTACCTTCCCCTCCTCCCACCTCTTGTCTTTCTTATTATATATATATATATATATATATATATATATATATATATATATATTGGCATATATGTATACATAGGCATATATATATTTATATTTGTATATGCATGCATATATTTCGTGTTATGCTTAGAAGCAGTGAATGATACCAGAATTTCCGACTCGAGTCAAATAAAACGCTACAAATCCTTTTAGAGTATCGGCATTAATGGAGTCAGGAGACGTTAGTTTGTATTAGCATCCAGTCGTATAAATAATATTGATTATAATAATCTTTTCTACTTAAGGTGCAAGGCCTGAAATTTGGCGGGAGAGGACTAGTCGATTACATCGAGACCATTGTTTTACTGGCACTTAACTTATCAACTCCGAAAGGATGAAACACAAAGTCGACCTCGGCGAAATTTGAACTCGCCTGACATGCTTATAATTCTACCAGCTCGCTGCCTTATAATAATAATAATAATAATAATAATAATAAATGCCCGGATGCAGTACCAGGCAGTGGCTCTCATGGTTTCTGGTCTTAATTGATTGGAAGTGTTATCATGTACATTGTTTTGCCTTGGTATAAAAGATGGGCTACAGTAAATATTCTGCTTAATACCACAGATTTGCTTGTCAGTTGTTTGACCTTAACCAGTTGAGCATGTCACTTGGTGGCTGACAATATGTGCATCTCTAATCATGAGCAGAAGTAGTGG
>NC_068998.1:26424538-26429701 GCF_001194135.2 Octopus bimaculoides
GGTTGTGATGCATGTGCCTGGTGTACCCTCATCAGACGGGTAGTCATGATGGGTGTATTGGGCTTCGTATATTTTACCCCAGTATCACTTTGATGGCATGCACTGCTCTCTCACTCAATAATAATAATAATAATAATAATAATAATAATAATAATAATAATAATAATAATAGAGCACTAACAACCAAGTTCGAGAAATACATCAAAGAAATCGAAATTGACATGAGAGCAGAGCAAGCCCAAAATCTGCTCTGCTGGGGACAGCTAGGATTTTGAGATTGGTATTTGGATGTTGAATGTCTCCCACGATAATTAACAACCAGGAATCAAAGCTTATAATGTGCCGAAAGAGACCCTGTGAGACCTCTGACAGCAGGCTGCTGTCCGCTCTCACAGAATCTACCAGAACAAATAAGACTGAACGTTCTGAGAAGTAAAACAATAAGAAAGTCAAATGTATTAACTGCGGACGGTCTTACATAAAGGTTGTATTTCGTGTTATATATTACGCGATGATCTGAAACGAATGTATTAAATGCTTTGAAAATATTAACATTTGGTTTGATTTCATTAGAGACGCGACGTGGAAATAAAGCCACGATCACGTCTTTGACGTCTCGGGATGCGCGTGCTACGTGAAAGTCTGTGGGACTGCGACTGGGCACCTGGACTGACGGACAAGTTAAACTCCTCGGAGTCTGTTTTGGTCCCGACCTCCAAGTTGATAAGAATTGGGAAGAGATGGCGAATAAGATGGCCTGTCTTACCCAGAAACGGGCAAAGACGAAGTTGTCTATGAAAGGGTGGGCAAATGTGGCGAATGCCTACATCGCCTCTGTCATTATTTATTGTACGACCGTCATGCCTTGTCCCAGTTACTGCTTGATTAGATTGGAACGTATCCTGTTTATTTTGTAGTGGAAGAGACGCGTTCCAAGGTCAGGCGGTCAGTCTGCTACCAACTCCCTCTGCGTGGCGGCTTAGGAATGCAATTGCTTTTCATGCGCAGACACGCACTCAGGTTGTGCTACCAGCAAGAATTTCTAGGTGGACGTGTGTAAGCTCTGCTTTTGAGACACGCTTTTCCGCAGTTTTGTCTCCTTGACGAAGCTGCAATCATTGCCCTAGGCAGCAAACTGCTGTTCGCTCTCACAAATCCACCAGAACAAGCAAGACTGAGCGTTTTGAGAAGTAAAACAATAGTAACGTCAAATGTATTACCTGAGGAAGGTCTGTATTTCGTGTTATATACTACGCGATGATTTTAAACTTACGTATTAAATGCTTTGAAAATATCAATATTTGGTTTGATTTCATTGGAGACCGCGACGTGGAAACAAAGTCATGATCAGGTTTTTGACGGAACGGGATAGGCGCGGGCTACTCGGCTCCGAGCAGATGTGCGCAGCTTTCCAACGGCACTTCGTGAAGCTGTTTGGAGAGCACGCTGAGTCTACGACAGTACTGGTCTTTAGCACGTACTTGGACGGCTTGTCGCAACTCTCAGCAGCTGACGTGAGGTTATGTGAAAAGCCGATAACAGCCGCTGAAATTCGGGAGGTGATGTCGATTGCCCAAGTCGCAGATCACCAGATTTCGATGAGCTATCCTATGAATTTTATGCATTCATGCCAGATTTGTTTAGCGACCTCTTGGCAGACGTTTACCGCATCTGACAACAGAACGGGGGAATTCCTAGTGCTGTTAACCGGGGTATGATAACACTGCTGAAAAGTACGCCGACAATGGGGACGTGCTAGGGAATCTTCGGCCCATAACACTGCTAAACATAGTTTAAGATTTTGGCCAAGGTGTTAGAGCGAAAAGGCTGGCGCTTGTCGTTGGTAGCCTGGTCGGAGAAGCGCAAACTTGCACAATACCGAACAGATATATCCATGACAACCCCCATCTTAGGCGATACATCATAGAGTGGGTTGGGACCAAAGCTGGATTCGCAAGTACTTTGTTCGATTTGGATCAATTGAAAGCATTCGACAGGGTCGACCATCGCTACTTGGAAGCCGTCCTGAAAGCATCCGTTTTCAGAGGCTGGATTGCTGCAATGTACAGCAGTACCTTTTCAGTACTCAAACTAAACGTTCACCTATCAGAGCCCTTTAGCATCGCACGCTCGGTCCATCAGGGCTGCTCACTGTCACCTCTTCAGTACGTATTGGCACTCGAGCCACTGCTGCGGAAATTGGAACATCTAAGTGGCATCCCTTTCGAACTGAGACGATGAATGGCAGTGTCAGCATACACGGACGGCGTCACCATCAAGGTGTCGAATGCCTCCGCAGTAGAGGCGGTCGGTACTATCCTAAAATGAACGCCGACAAATCGGTGGGTTTGTGGTTGGGCATCTGGAGAGGTAGGATGATGCCATCGGACGGTGTCGTCGGACGCTGGACCGACGGACCAGTTAAACTGCTCGGGATCTGGTTTGGACTGAAACGAGGTAGCGAACAGGGTGACCAGTCTTACCTAGAAATGAGCTGAGAGGAAGCTATCCCTGAAAGGTCGTTCCATTATCATTTATTGCCTGGCCGTCGTGCCTTGACCCGGTTATTGCTTGACCAGGTTGGAGCGTCTCTAATTTAAATTCTTGTGGAAGGGACGCATTCCAATGGTCAGACATTCAGTTTATTGCCAGCATCCTCTGAATGGCGGATTAGGTATGCGCAGGCACGCTCTTAGTTTACGCCACCTGCAATTTTAGGGACATTCAAAATCCACAACTAGGTGTTTGGTATCTGGAATTCAGCCTGTTCGCACGACTGGGTGTTTGGTATCTGGAATATAGCCTGTCCGAGATACGCACTGAGCTACGAAATCGTTTCGCATGCACCTCTTCATTGCTTGTATGTTGTCGCGAAGAACAAGTAAATTTCTTCTGCCGTGAAGAGCAAGTAAATTTCTTCTGCTTCGGGGCTATAGCGAAAGAGGCTGTGTAGAGGACTAGACTACAAGGGCTGAAGGAAGCCACATTTTAATTCCACCAACCTACATCAACGTTTTAAAGTTGCACTCGGTGAGGAGACTGAGGATGGCAAAGATCGTGAATATGGCAAAGAAAGTAAGGGTAGAAATTATGGACATTGATGAGCATCTCACGAGAATTTAAAAAGCGGAAGGCTCGCGTCGGAATACACGGAAGAAATTAATCGGGCGTCCTCGTTCACTGCCGCCAGTACAATTTTTCTTTTCACTCCCATATATATATTGTTCTCGATAAAACATGTCCCACAGCATCGGATCTGTCACCGGTGTTGTTTCTATTTCATATTTGTATTTATTCTTACGTAGCACTGTCCGGGCATACTCGCAGATGGTTTTGCACACCATGAACGCATAGGTCGTGGATTGGCGAAAAGAATGATCTTGATCTTGGTCGGGGATGTAATGTTGACAGGCCACAAAAATGCAGTTTTGACACCCGGAGTTTTGTGTGAGTGTTCTTCGCTATGCCAAGGGCAGTCTACCGGTAAATACTCGCAGTGTATGCGTTAAGTATATGTGCTTAACAGTATATACATACACACACACTCACACACACATGCACGTGTGTGTATGGTTGTGTGTGTGTCTGAATGTCTGTCTGTGTGTCTACGAGTGTGTTAAGCACGACGCATAGATGGCTATTCATGACGAATGTGATTCCACAGATAAATTAATATACTCCTTCTTTGGTTTATTGAGCACCTTTAATTAGAACGCCTTCGGTTTCAAGCGAATAAACAGCAATTCCGCATATTCGTGTGTATGATTTCATATATATATATATATATATATATATATATACATATACATACATACATATATATACATATATATGTGTGTATATATATATATATATACTCACATATATATGCATATTTATCTATATATATGTTTCTGTGTGCGCTGACGCGCCTGTCTATGTATATGCGTTTGTGTGTAGATGTATGTACATGTGTGTATGCTTAAAAACGACATCGACACACGAATATATACATTTAATTTTTATTTTATCTCACTGAGATATTTCCTCATTTCGAGTGCACAACCACTCAACGGATTGTCGACATATGCACACGCACAAACACACACACACACACATATACACACACTCACACACACTTATATACTGCATATATGTATGCATACGTCGAAAACCCGAGCAGCGTCTGTACACCCTGAGCGAGGAAATATGTCGGTTAGATATAATAAAATTGTAATGCATATATTCATGCAGATCAATGTCGCAAACACACACTCACACACATACACGGAGAGTACACCCAAGACAGACGCATCAGTAGGCGTACGTGCATGTGCTATGTACGTGTGGGTGTGTATATATACACATATATATATATTTATATATATACATACACATATATATATACATATGTATATATATTTATATATATATATATATATATATATATATATAATATATATATATATATATACTCACACACACACACATTAAGACATTAAGATATACATACATGTATGTGACTGAATGTGTGTATCTTTCTTTATAGGAATGTGTGTGTATATAGGTTGTCAGAATCTGTGAGTTAAGGAACGTCTGTTGACGTATGAGCTTGTATTTGAATGCGTATTTCGGTATTTCCGTATGGTAGCTTCGAAACCCATAAAAGAATCGCTCTCAAAAACCGTATAGTATTGGAAGGTGAACACAATTATTCTCCGTGATGAATATTACTGCTAAGAAAAAGAGAATGTATAAACACACTTGCCGTTCCTTTGTAGATTTTGTCGTTCAAATCACGATTTTATGGTGTATGTGTAACTAGGTTGTTTCCAATGTCATAAATGGAACTCACGCTGTAACGATTCCATCATATTGTACACTTTCACACATCAAAGAAACAAGAATCTAACAATTTACACTCACCGATATATACATATGTGTGTGTATGTGTAAGTGTGTATGTGTGTGTGCGCGCGCGTGCGGGTGTGGATGTGGGTGTATGTATGTATATGTATATGTATATATTCTGCATATATATGTGTATATATATACGCATTACTTATGTATGTACATGTATATATATACATGTATGTATATATACATACATATATATATACACATACATATGCATATATTTATGCATATATATATATATATATATATATATATATATATATATAT
>NC_068998.1:26429880-26432069 GCF_001194135.2 Octopus bimaculoides
ATGTAATTGTCTTTGTTGTTATATATATATATATATATATATATATATATATATATATATATATATGTGTGTGTGTGTGTGTGTGTGTGTGTGTGTGTGTGTGTGTGCATGTATGTATGTGTATGTATGTATGTTTGTATGTATATACACGTTTGTGTATTATCGTATCTATATAGTTGTACATGTGCACTTGCCTGTTTATCTTCACTACAAAATTTATAGATACATACATACATACATACATACATACATACACTTACAAATGAACATAGACACACACATGTGTGTATGGATTTACTATCTTCGTTTGCGCACGCTTGAATGTGTGTGTCTATATTTATGTTCGTTATTGTGTATATATATATAGGGGTGAGGGCATTCGTCTATGTGCGGGTGCGCGTATCTATTTATGAAAAGCGCAATTTAAAGACGAGTTTCACAAAAAGAAAAGCATAACAGATATAGACGCAACCCCATCGTGCAGAAATTGTTGACTATCAGATGCGTAATTTCAAATCAGTGACGGATAGTTATATAACATGAATGGTCCAACTCTTTTCTGAAAATGTTATTTGGAAACTAACAATGGATTAAGGGAGAAATTGGCGTTTCGCCTCGAGTTAGCATCTTTTATTGAATGAAATTCTATATATTGCAATTTCTGTCTTAAACTACACTTGCAGCTCGATTGACATAGGTTTATCTACATCCGTAGGTAGTTAAGTATATTTATATACGGGTATAGTTGTATTTCTACTTACACAATGAGTGACCACATTCCTTCACTGAGCGAAATTTTGTAGGAATAACTACATAAACACAAGAAATCGATATATATATATATATATATATATATATATATATATATATATATATACACACACACATTCTTTTATTCTTTTACTTGTTTCAGTCATTTGACTGGAGCCATGCTTTAGCACCGCCTTTAGTCGAACGAATCGACCCCAGGACTTTGTAAGCCTAGTATTTATTCTATCGGACTCTTTTTCCCGAACCGTTAAGTTACGGTACGTAAACTCACACGATAAGACCTCTTTGAATGAACAGCACATGGAATTAATATCTCCCCACTATCCATCTGTAATAACAAAATATGAACTCCTATACCATGGACAAGAAGCCTTTCTACCCATTCTACACAGGACTTACCATGGATAATGGAACTGCTAATGTAACATCCAACATATATTTTTATTTTTATTCTCTTTTACATTTGTACTTCCTATATCTCTCCCATTCCACAAAAAAGTTCTTATATTGAACTCTACTATTTCCCTCTATTTAATTCTATCATATCGTCTCTGACGAAGGGATATCCCTCATATCCCTGCAGCAGCTGTAAAACTGCCTTTCTCTTTATAAATGTCCTAGAAATTTCACACTGCCCTGGCTTTGTTGTCTCATTTTATTTAACATATACATGCTCACTCACGGCCCGCATTAGACTTCTCATTCATACTATTACTGAACCGGGAATATAACTACAGTCCTTCCGTAGCACTTTCATAACCATACCTGCCACTTTGGATCTTCTAGATACCAAAACCTCTCATATATATATATATATATATATATATAAGCTGTGTGGTAGGAATCTTGATTCCCAGCCACATGGTTCCGGGTTCAGTCCCACTTCGTGGCACGTTGGACGTGTTTTCTACTGTATCCACGGGCCGACCATAGCCTTGTGAGTGGATATGGTTGATGGAAAATGAAAGAAGCCCGTCGTTTATATATATGTAAATGTGTGTATGTTTGTATTTCTGTGTTTGTCCCCCACCATCGCTTGACAACCGATCTTGGTGTTTTTAGGTCCCCGTAATTTGGCGATTCGGCAAAAGAGACCGGTAGAATACGTACTAGGCATACAAAAAAAGAGTCCTAGGGCTGATTAGTTCGACTAAAGGTGATGTTCCCGCATGGCCGCAGTCAAACGACTGAAACAAGTAAAAGAATAAAAGAATATATACATAAATGTCTCACGCTATGAGGAACTCTTAAAGTTAAAACTACCGTATTAAATCCAGTGTACCGAACGCGAGGGAATGCAACTCTTGAAGAGAGCTCCTTAAAAACAGATTCAGCCTCAGATCATATGATTTCATAATTAGTGCACAAAATGCACTTTTTAATCGTCAGTGCAAGCATAATCAAGGCACATAAAAATG
>NC_068998.1:26432079-26433010 GCF_001194135.2 Octopus bimaculoides
ATATATATATATATATACTGTTCCGTATCTACGTGTTGAATAAAATTTATCTTTCTACTTGTTCATAAATATATATATATATATATATACATGCGTTTATGTATATAAAATTTTATACATACAACCTTTATTTTCTTCCATTCTCAATCTAAACTGTCCGACGAACGGGAACGTGGAACACTGAGTAGCAGTCTTTTGTGATATTTTTGTGTTGTTTTGCAGCATTGATAATAATAATACAAATATATTTATATGTATACATATGTATATGTATACATACATACATAGACGTACACATTATATATGTATGTATTTTTATACACACACACATATATATATATATATATATATATGATATATACATATATATATTTTGTACATACATACATACATACATACATACATACATACATACATACATACATACATATGTAGGTAAGTAGATTGGAGGGTAGGTAGGTAATGCAAATTTATTCAAGAATCCTTACAGATATAAATCTCTTTTACAAGCTGAAAGTGATTATCAAAAGTGCATTGATAATCAACTCCGGCTTGTAAATCAGTTTTATATCTATAAGGTTTCTTGAATAAATTTGCATATTGGATTACTTCACTTCATATACGTGATAATTCTTGTGTTGAATATTTTGATTAATTGTTGTCAATCTCCTGATCGTGGTTCAATGCAAGTCTGCGGGTGCACGTGACGTACCTATGCCCCCCCCCACCATATATATATATATATATATTATAATACAGGGTATCTAAGAGATACCGCCACGCTGAAAAATAGCAGTCAAATTCTGACTCTAAAACCACAATAAATGTCCACATAGTACAAGGAGCGAAGACGAAGACAAAATAAACCTGGTTTATTTTGTCTTCGTCTTCGTCTTCGCTCCTTGTACTATGTGGACATTTATTGTGGTTT
>NC_068998.1:26433417-26436056 GCF_001194135.2 Octopus bimaculoides
ATATATATATATATATATATATATATATATATATATATACATACATACATATATATATATATGAGAGGTAAAGGAAAACAAAACCAAGGCAGAAAGGGTATCTTTTCTCCATTGTAGCAATATCCTGATGGAATATCTCACCATATTCCTCAATCACTTGACCTACGTTTTCAGGTAAAAAGTCTAAATGCGAATGCAAAAGTGTACCTATAATGACATTCTACAGCCTAAATTCTTATAACTCTCAATAAGTTTTGCTATGAGCTGCTTGTAGTTAGGGTTTTTATTATTATCAAGGAATCCATTGTCAATATCTCGAAATGCACCCCATGCCTCTCTTTCTAGATCGCTCATCACATTTTCAAGTTTTACTGACCTCAGCATTTTCCTTACTTGTGGTTCAGTAAATATACCACCCTTAACTTCTGCCTTAGATAGCTTTGGAAAGAGTAGACGAATCTCTTGAAATGCTTTTCCGCCACAATCAAAAGCCTTTACAAACTGTTTGATTAAACCCAGCTTTATGTTATGTGGAAGTAACAACACTTTTGCAGGCTCTACAGGAGGTTGTCTTATAATATTTAGCTTTCCTGACTAGAGGTCATCTCGTGGGGGCCACTTAGCCTTCTGGTAATGTTCATGATCGGCCCTACAGTCCTATAGGCAAAATAAAACATGAATACTTAGGTACCCACCCTGTAATCCAAGTAAGAAGGCAAGCAATTTAAAGTCACCACAAACATCCCATTTAAACTTATCATAGTTTACTTTCACAAGATGTTTTACATGGTCATATTCTTCTTTCATCTTTACCAAGTATGCAATAGGTAGAGGTGGATGTTGATTTCCATTGTGTAATAAAGCGGCTTTGTGGCTTTATTAGTCGCCATTATTCAGGGTTATGATTCCAAAAGCTGTAAACAAGCCATTTATATCTTTACAGCAGCTGAGCTCCTCACTTATGACAAAGTATACTTCGAATTCTTCATGGCGCCTACTGTATACTGTTAATCTGCAGTCCTTCCCCAAGCGATTCCATTCATTCAGCCTGGATGCTAAAAGCTCAGCTCCTGACTTAGTGAAACCCAAGTCTCTAATGAGTTCATCCAGTTAACGTTGATTTGGAAAGTGTGGGCAGGTACTTGTTACTGGCTCAAATGTTTCATCCATTTCTTCGCTGTCGCCACCTTCAGACTCTCCTACTGAGATCTCCATCATATCCTCTACCTGAAAAATTTAAAAGGTTGCATTTATTTGATATACCAACCATACAAAAATAGCAACCATCGTAATGATTTTTTGGCTCTCCAAATTCGCGGAGCAGGAGAAGGCATTGCTTTTCCTACACCTCTAAGCCATCCATCCAAATTTGATCTACAAGTTTCACATATAACATGAGGGTCCCATGGTTTTCCTCGGTCACCCATACTTGTTCCAAAATACAGTCTATAAGCAATCCAGTACTAAGCACCTTTCACAATTTTATATGCTTCATGCTTTCTTCCAACATGGTATCCACACACATAACAGAATATATCTGGTGAATTTCTGCATCTCCTTGAAGCCATGGCCAGGAAAATTCAATGTTTATAATAAAAACCTAAAAACGAAAGAATGTAAGTTACAAATGTACAGTGCTCGTGATCAAACAGTGATCAAACAGGTATAGCTCCAAAACCAAATGAACGCCGGACAAAAGACGGTAAGATGGGAGACAAAAGCGCAACACTTCCTTTCACTAGCTATGGTAGCCACGAGAGCACTGAGGCGTCTCTGTTAAGTGTGTTCTGTATAGCAGAAGGCGGTGATGACACTGCCTTTTCACTAAAACATTACAATACTTTTATATAAATAATTGAAGTAAAATATAAACTTTAGGAATGAATGATTTGTTTGTAGAGTAGAAAAATATGATTCACAACAAGAGTTACGTCACGCAGCAGCTGTGATCAAGTGCTGTTAGAGCTTTTGTTTACACAGGCAGTTGCCAGATATGTGTATATGATAAAACGTGATGTATGAGGATATGTATGATGTATGATGTATGTATGATGTATAACGTATAATGATATGTATGATGTATGATGATATGCGATGTATGATATGTGTATATCATTATATTTCGATATATCTCGCAAACGGTCGATGGTAGAGAAAAAATAAACACATTTTTGGAATCAGCACAAATTTCTGCATTAAAATCACTCAAAATAATAAGACAACCCAAATTTTTTGAAAATTTGTAACCCAGTGTTATCGAACGATAGGGGTGGGGTGGTGGGGGGGGGGCATTTTATTTTTTTTTTTTTTTTTTTTTGCATGCATTATAGGGCTATTATCTATTGAATTTTCGTTTTTTCCAAAATCTCTGACGCTGCAGAGTAAAGTTTTTTTTGTATAGTAGAGTAAATCTAACAGCGTCAAATTGAACACTTGTACAAGCGTTCTTATCGATGTTATTCTCTTAGTATCGATAAGTACAGCAACAGATTTATCCAGGACACTCTTCAAACACACACATATTTACCCGCATAGACAACAACATGGCAGTTCTAAGCAATATGGAACCAAGGGATAAGCCCCGCTTTCCCAGGAATTACCGGGTACATCAGCTGGTATATATATATATATATATATAT
>NC_068998.1:26436098-26442829 GCF_001194135.2 Octopus bimaculoides
ACACACACACACACACACACACACACACACACACACATATATATATATATAACGTATACAAAAAGTTATTTATAAAACATATTTCTTTGAGCTGAATCATAACTCTGTTTTCAAAACAGATTTTGTAAATTTGAACAGTCTCCTAATATTTTTGTCTGAAAGTAGGACGACAGGTCAGGTAAATTCTCCCTCTTTTATTTTGTTGCTTCATTTGCGTTTCATGCACTCACCGGTTTCCGTACTGTACAGTATATAATTAGAACGAGCAAGTGCCACTGAGCAAGGTATCATGTGATCATTGTTTTCTTCAACCATTTGACTTCCAGAAACACATTGTACATGAAACTGAACACTTACATAATACATTTGAATGTATGTGTGTATACTCTTTTACTCTTTACTCTTTTACTTGTTTCAGTTATTTGATTGTGACCATGCTGGAGCATGTACACACACACACATATATATATATATATATATATATATATATGTGTGTGTGTGTGTGTATATATATATATATATATATATATATATATGCAAGTACAACATTCTGTAATTGTTTGAACATTCGAGTATGCATTTATAATCAGGAACTATTGTAGTTAGCAAAAAATATAAATATATCAAAAATAATCTTGCGAAAAAGAATACTTCATAACTCAACTTTTCTATTAAGAATTTCACAAGAGAATCTGTGGAGGGCTTTGCTAATAGGTAAACACTTAAAAATCGACAGATACAACACAAACGAAATTAACTATGAAAGGTCTTGTTATTTACGTATATCGATTATACTGGAAATTTCTACATCGATATTGTTGTACTTACTAATCAAAAATATTGCAGCTTTTAAAGACTTATAATTGTTTCATTCTTTAATTCTAACCAATCAGTTTTATCCATTCTGAGAATTATATCCAACAGACGATGTTATTTCTATTCGTATCCTTAAAAACTATTTTGGGATTAGCATTGGGATCTTTGGGTTAGGATTTTACGGTCTGGGTGTAGAACGAGGATTGGATTTAGGAGTTGAGGTTGGAGTTTAGATTTAGGATCTGTATTTGCAAATTTTCATTACAAACGTTAAATATGTTGCTTTGTTTCGTTTTCTTACGTTAATTATTTTCATATTTAACGGTTTTGTAGCATCTTTATTTATAATTTCTAAGTAGAAAATAATGTTTTCATCAGTTAAAACCTTTAAAAATGACATTTTTATTATAAATTTCTCAAAAAATAACATTGCATCTTGCAAACCAAGAAGTTAATGCGTTTCTTAACATAGCGGTGGCATATGGAGGATGGACGAATCTGATTGGCTAAATTACAATAAACTTCAACATTAACGATTCACTTTTAATGTTGATGTTTCTAAAAATAAAAAAAAAACATGTTGTATATCATAAAATAATTACATTTGTATAGAAATTTTCAATAGAATCGTAACTGGCATATCATAACGAAAAGATCCGCCGTACAAATTGGCAAAATTAACCGTTTAATAATTCTTAAATCCGAAGTTGAAAACAAGATAATTCACCAGTAATGCCTTAATTCGTTTAAGAAAAAAGTATAATACTGAAAAACATGCCATTCTCATAATCTCATTCTAAGAATGACGCTGAGACAATTTCAAATTTAATGTTTCAAAGTGAACATTAGGAGCGAAGAAGGAAAGATGAAACATTCTTTAAGAAAGATGAACGGTTTTAAATAGCCGTCTTTAATGCGCGCGCACACGCACGCACGCGCGCGCACGCGTAAATATATATATAGATAGATAGGTAGATAGATAGATAGATAGAAAGATAGATAGATAGATACATTTTAACTTTTAATAGTTCAAGTCATTGTGTGGCAGCCATGCTGTAGCTCTGCCTTAAAGAATTTTAGTCAAACAAATCAACCCTTGTATTTACATTCTGTAAGCCTGGTACTATTCTATCTGTCTCTTACAGCGAACTTCTCAGATACATTTGCAGAATGCATGATACAATATATATATTTATAGATACATACATATACATATATATAAACAAGTGGCTGTCGGGCTCATTTTCTTTCGATTTCATTCTAAACTCTTCTGTAGCATGCCTGTGAGCTAAATACTTTTAGGATGTCTTCTTATACAATGCCAATCGCCGTATATGTTACATATTTAACAGCAGACACAATGTTAGCGTGCTTAAATAAGTCTCGGCTTCATCTACAGCGAGTATTACACTTTGTGTGTGTGTGTGTGTGTGTGTGTGTGTGTGTGTGTGTGTTTGTGTGCGCGAGTGCGTGTGTGCATGTCTGTATGTGTGTGTATGCATATACATATACGCATTGATCAGTATGTAAACACGTGTTTCCATATATACACAGGGTCACACAATTGTGTGTGTGTGTGTGTACGTGTGTGTGTATGCGCGTGTGCGTGTGAGGTGGTGTAAATATGTGTGTATATATATATACATGCATACATGCATTGATTTCTTTGCGTATTTGTATGACAGTTTTACATAAACGCACGCAAATACTATGCACGTTTCGATAGTTCTAACATGCTAAAATAAGCTGATATAAATATAAATCTTACTGTTTGAAATAGACATATGACGTAAAATTTTCGCAAAGATTATATTTTGATTAAATCAGCGCCAATAACTGACTGGCTCTCATTCTGCTTATTAAATATAATATTGAACTCAGAACGCAACAGCATAGAGGCAAATAATGCAATGCATTTTGTCTAATTTCTGTCCCTATACCAGCTTTATTCTTATATATTAGCAGATCATCAACTCTGTATCCTCTGGGAGAGTTGGACTCTTATATAGAAAATTTATAAACTATTTCGACGCTTTCAAAGACTCCGATAGTTGTTAATATGCTAAATTTTTTCCATTTGATATATTTGTGTTTTGAATGTCACTTTTTATATATCACACATTTATGTGTGATATTCGTTGTTTATTGTTATTATCGACTTCTTACTTAAGAATAAGTCACTTAATACTCAAGACAATGATGCTGTATGACGTTTGTGCGTTTCTCAATGCCATTAGCAATGTAATTGAACTGGATTGTCTTCAGCGGTTAATCCAAATTACTTGATACATTTCGAAGAATATAAGTATCATAAATTGGCAGATGTTGGTGAATGCTTTACAATGTTTAGTAGCCGAGTTGATATCTATCTCATCAGTGAGATTTTAATTTTCAGATGAAGCCATTTCGCACTACTTCTCGCCTCCAATGTCCTTCAAAATAGAATTAACATCGCGTAATTTCATTCTTTGCTTTATATATTTCTAATTAGTAGATATATTTTTTCGTCTCCGATAAGCTGTTGACCCTCTACAAAGCTCAAGAGATACCAATTATGAAGTATTATTCACGCATCTGGTATGGTGATTTTACAACACACATACAAACATCTTAGACTGCATCCAAAAGTAGTTTATGATTGATTTACAAAGACTAACTCAGCAACACTCCACAACATTTGGAACACAGACGCATTGTCTTTTTACAATGCCTATTCCATCGGCGGCTGTTTTTCTGCACAAGTTCAGAGTAGATCTCCTCCACCCACTTCCACTTTGTACGTATACTACTCCCCTTTGTGCTGATTCTACTGTATTTTCCCATCAATCATTGCACTAATACATTCTTACAATTTTTTCTCCTCAGAATATCAACTCCAACAACAAAACATTATTTTGCATGTAAAATATTCTTGATTAACTATATAAGCTGTAACCATACAAGTTTCCAATACAGTTAACATTCTTTTGAAAATGACAAATGTAAGATACCGTTTCACAATTGTAATATAAGTCATCTTTGGAGTATACACTGCAGCTTTCCGGGGAATAATTTTACTAAATAATTATTAGAGCCAACAAGGAAGCTTCTACATGTGGCTCAGCATATCTCTTATAAATAGCAGTCAAATCACGATCTATAGTCTTCAGAGAGTCAAAACGTATCGGACAATATATTCCTAAATATTTTCCTAAATATTTTCTTGTCTGAAAACCCGTTTGATCATTGATCAGCTCAATCGAGTTGACCTGGGGTTAAATATAATAACTTATATTTCACAACAGGGAAAAATACAAGATGCAAATTTACAGAACAAACGTTAGAAACATGAACTGTATTATTTTACAAAGAAGAAGCAGCGTCTAACCATAGAGATGATAGGTATGAGACAGAAGTGACATGACAGAAATAATAGGGTGACGGAGCAAACTACCAACTTAATTACATTTTTTTAATGTTTAAATCCTTCCGGAGTCAACTTTACCTTTTGCTTCTTTGAGGTCAATAATATAATTACCAATGATCTTTGTCTATAAATTTGTGCATTGATCTAGTGAGAAAAATCGATATCTAATCCCCCAAAATCAATTAAAATATCAATACGCTGAAGAAATGTAAGGTATAAAATATTTCATCTAGTTCCTGTCAGTTGATATTCATATTACAGGCAATCCTACGTAAGATGTGTAATATGACAATGCAACGTTAGAATACAACACTGAATGAAAAAAATGTGTTTGGTCTTAACACTATTTTCAACATCAAAAATAACCTCAGTTAGGATAAATGCGTCGATTGGGAAAATATTAGATGTTTGTTCCTCTTAATATCTTAATCTTTGTCCTAGCAAGTAGGAGAGAGAATTCCAAATGTTTCTAAACCAGCGGAAATATATCTTTTGCCATTGCTTACTGGCAGCATAGTAAGTAGCTTAATATATGCCTTACCTTGGGCTCTCAAATCTGACAATAGCTTGAAAGAAAGATAGAGTGAGAGAAAGAGAAGGATAAACCCTAGTATAAAACTGGTACTTTATATTTCAATCTCGGAAGGATGAATGTCAAATTTGACCTTGGATGGATTTGAACTACAGCGCAAAGAATCGGAATGATTACCGCAGAGCGTTCCTTTCGATGTTCTAAATAAAAGCTCAGCCAATTGGCCACTTCAGTTTAATATAGAAATATTCATTAAAATATCAAGTGACGCCGAAAAATGAGATTAATTTAAAATTAATTGTAAATGGGTGCTAATCACATATTTAAATAATAAGAAATGTGAGTTTGATTATTTCTAATGTTTTCAACATTCAGAAACAACCACAGTTTATTTCGGAACGGTGATTAGAGAACATGTTATGGATTAGCTAGTTAATAAATGGAAGAGGGGTAATAAGTATATATGAATTTGGCAGAACTTTCCAAACTAGCGAACTCGAAGTGCTGCTGTTACCAAATCTTAAAATATGCCGAACAAAAAATATAGAACTGGTTAAAATACTTAAAGCAGAGTGAACTCCACTAATAGCAAACTAGAATCTGGAGGTGTTTTAAAACAGGGTGACGTGTCTGATGAAAATGTTTCATTATTATGGAACTTCGAGTAGTACTTAGGAGTAATTTAATGCTTAAACTCCCTAAAGGTGGTTATTTTACTGGAGAAAATATAAGGATGAACTCTAGTGCTGTTAAGGCTAGTAACAGTCTGCAGCTGCCAGTAGCTGGTTGGATGTGTATTGTACTGGCGTGCATATAATTTTGTTGTACAGTCTCGACTACACTAATGCCATTGTTTCTCCTCTCGTGTTATTGTTCTTTTTGCTTTTACCAGGATCTTTTGTAGGCCGTCTCACCTAATAACGACCTTTGCAAGTAATATTAGATGTTGTAGTATGGCGACTGGTGAGGTTTAGCGATCTAATGTCAGCTATGGCAATGGGTTTTATGTTATTTGGTTGTAATTTTCACTAGTTACGGTCACGCGCTATTTGCTTCTCATTTTTTGGTATCTACATACCGGATGCAACGCGTTATGGATATTATAAACGTTAACCATAGCTTAGTCTTCCCTGATTTATCAGCTTGCAACCGTTTATTTAAAGACCACCCCTCACTACCATTATATTGTAATGTATCATTGCAATGTGAATGTCGTAGGTAAAGTTTTACCTGACATACTAAATGAGAGAATAAAGTGAGCGAGGGATACGAAAAAAATCGAATGCATGTGGCAGAAAGAGAGAGAGAGAAATTTAATGACAAAAACATGCAGTGAGTGGGAGGAAAAAGTGGGGTTAAGTGAGGAGGAGAACGAGAAGGGAATATAAATCTTTATAGGAAATTGATAGAACAGAAACTGAGAACAGAAAAAGAATGTAAAGGTAATGTAGTGTAGTCCTTGTGAGCTGAGGGAGAGAAATATACGTAGATGTGAGTGTCTGTGAGCGTTGTAAAGTTGAAGAGAAAAGGAAAGAGGAGGAAGGAATAAATAGGACAAGGAAAGACGGGAAAAGAGAGATCTAAAGAAATATGCGATAGTTGTGGTAAGAGGAGAGAATTAGAGAAAAGAAGGAAGAAAGAGAAATAGAAAGACACTCAGAGGCAGAGAGATTAAAAGCAAGGCCTTCACAGATAAAAAAAAAAACAAGAGAGAGAGAGAGAGAGGAGGTGTGTGTAGATGAGAAACAGAGAGGAGAAATGAAAGAGAGATAGCAATTAAGACTAAAACAAACAAAAAAATATACATGAAAAGAAATATGTGTAAATGGAGACTGGAGACAGAAGCAAAAATAACACAAAAGGAAAACGAACAAGGAAACAAAACAAAACTAAATGATACGTAAGAGAAGAGAATGTAAAAAGAGGAGAGTGTGTGTGTGTGTGTGTGTGTGTGTGTGTGTGTGTGTGTGTGTGTGT
>NC_068998.1:26442925-26445079 GCF_001194135.2 Octopus bimaculoides
TGTGTGTGTGTGTGTGTGTGTGTGTGTGTGTGTGTGTGTGTGTGTGTGTAAGTGAAAGAGAAAGAGAATGTGAGTGCATGCGCTTGTAAATGTAAAAAAGGCAAATTGTTTAAGTAGATAATAGCGTTGTAGTAAAGTTGAAGTTTGTCGTTATTGTATGACGCCCAGGGTAATTACTAGCACAGAGTGATAATTATCATGGAGACTTGTGCAACTATTGCGACACTAAAATCTAATAAGTCAGTCACCATCGTTATTAACGGTCAGTGACTATAATCATTGTTGCACGGTTGCAGGAATGGTCTGCTGCACAATTAATTGTACAGTCGTAGGGACAGTACGGTTGTATGCTTGTACAGTTATAACTTACTTTTAGTTAACTGTACCGCCGTGGAGTTGTAAAGGTGTATAACCGGTCAACTGTACGGTTATATAATTGTACATTTGCACAGTTGATCAAATAGTAAGGTTGGTGGTCAGGTCAACTGTACTATTCCATTGTGATAAGTTTGTAAAGCTGGATGACTGTACGGTTTTATAGCTGTAAGGTTGTACAGTAGGTCAACGGTAGTATTGTATAGCTGTAAGGCAATCCATCTAGTAAATTATACGGCTTTATAGTTGTAAAACAGTGCAGTGGTCGTATGTTTTGCTGATTGCAGCCAGTATTTGGGTAAAGAGATTGAGACAATAAAGTAATTTGACTGATTTTATATTACTAAGAAACGAAGCGAAAGAAACATCAGCAGCTGAGCCCGTAGTAGTAGTGGTGACAGTAGCAGCAACAACAGCAACAGCAGCGATAGTACTACTACTAGTAGTAGTAGTAGTAGTAGTAGTAGTAGTAGTAGTAGTAGTAGTAGTAGTAGTAGTAGCAACAGCAGTAGTAGCAACAGCAGTAGTAGTAATACTAGTAGTAGTAGCAGCAGCGGCATTAGTAGTAGTAATAGTTGTAGTAGTAGTTGCAGTAGCGGCAGTAGCAGCAGTAGTAATAGTAGTAGTAGCAGCAGCAGCAGTAATAGTAGTAGTAGCAGCATTAGTAGGAATTATAGTAGTAGTAGTAGCAGCAGCAGTAGTAATAGTAGTAAAGCAGCGCACCAGCAGTAATAGTAGTAGTAGTAGTAGCAGCAGCAGCATTAGTAGGAATTATAGTAGTAGTAGTAGTAGTAGTAGTAGTAGTAGTAGTAGTAGCGATTTCAAATGTTGGCTTAAGGCCAGTAAGTTCTTGGAGAGGGGTAAGTCGATTGCATCGACCCTAGTGCTCAACTGATTATTCACCCCCGAAAGGATGAAAGGTAAAGTCGATCACGGCGGAATAATGATGATGTTGATGAAGAAGAAGAAGAAGAAGAAGGAGAAGATGATGATGATGATGATAAATAAATTTTTAAAAAACCAGATTATATGAATAAAAATAAAAAACAAGCATCATTTCGTAATTTAAATTCTTTGAAGTTTAGTTGAGGTTGAAAATGAAAGTTTCTTAGAATTGTTGGAATTATTTTTAATCAATTCCAAAAGAGACGACAGAATGGTTTTGGTATCAATCTAACGGGGGGGGGGGATGCGGGAGCCGACGAAGCAGTTGTGGTGATGGTGGTGATAGTGGCGATGGTGGGTCGATGGCTGTGTATGTGCGTATGCGCGTGTGTGTGTGTGTGTGTGTGTGTGTGTGAGGGGTAGGATTCGGTGAGTGCGGTGGGGATTCGGTGCGAGGAGGTATTTTCTAAATGTCAATGTACTCGAGTCGTTGAGGTGTGTTGTTTCCGTTGAAGTTAACACGAAACGTTTGATAAATAATATAATTAAAGCTGCTTCTTTGAAAACTCAGGCTCAGACCACGAAAAGCGTTTATATATTAACGAGATAATTATGATTAAGGAGTTTAATTAACACGGGCATGCGTGAAGTGGCTGCAAATAAATTGCTTTGCTACGTTAATCAGAAAGTATTCATTAGAGTCCAGCAAATGAATACAGCTCACTCTAGTAAATAACTTCTGATGAGTTTCTTTAACTGTTGTTGTTGCTACTGCTGTCGAGGTGGTGGTGGTGGTGGTGGTAAGAATGGTGATATTGGTAGTGGTTGTGGTTGTGATGGCGGTGTCGATGGAGGGGACGGAGGCGGGAGTGATGGTCTTGGTGGTGGTGGTGG
>NC_068998.1:26445179-26454515 GCF_001194135.2 Octopus bimaculoides
TAGTAGTAGTAGTAGTTGTTGTTGTAGTAGTAGTAGTAGCAGCAGCAGCATTAGTAGTAGTAGTAGTAGTTGTTGTTGTAGTAGTAGTAGTAGCAGCAGCATTAGTAGTAGTAGTAGTAGTAGTAGTAGCAGCAGCATTAGTAGTAGTAGTAGTAGTAGTAGTAGTAGTAGCAGCAGCAGCAGCAGCAGCAGCATTAGTAGTAGTAGTAGTAGTAGTAGTAGTAGTAGTAGGAACTGCTGCGATGCCACATATTTTCCATAACGTCAGGAACCCACCCGTGTCAGGTTCCTTACCTACCATAATATCGCATGAGGTTAGAGTAATCGTGGATAGCACTATTCGGGTTGACGTAAGTCTCTGTATCACCGACCAGACCACCGATGACAAGAGCCCAAATTTCCCCTAAAGCCATGGCCAACATATCGATCTTTGCGTTTAGTTATAGGCCAAAATGATCTATGTGGTACCCCTTCGTTCGGAACCTTTTTCATCTGTGCTGCTAACCCTCAATTCACAACAATGTGATTTCTCCAGTTGCGATAGACATCTGCCAGGTCTATTCGATGGGCTCGAATGGGGTATGTGCACAACGCGGCAACAAAAGTCATCATTCGGTCTTCGATGAGTCATGATAGGCTATGTTACTTGATTATGAACTGAAATGTGTTGGATTGTAGGATTGATGCCTGCTTCGACGTCCTATCGTTGGGTGAATGTGGTGAAAGGCTGGTAATAGCCACTGCAATATGAAAAGAAATGACTCGCTGCTTAAGGAGCAACTTGCCTCAGTTAATGAATATATACCAGACTTTTGTTGCCGCGTTGTGCCCATACCCCATTCGAGCCCATCGAATAGTTTTCTTTCCTTCCTGTCTTAGAGCACCCTTCTAACCAGCTCTTCTAAATTTCGAACTAGATCTCCCTGTCGGCTAATTTTTTCTGTCACTATTTCCATTACTGCAATCACTCTTTTCAGAGCTAAACATCATTCGCTTTGGCGATTGCCCCCGTCAGCTTCCGCTTAGCTAATTCAATAAAAATGTCTCTGTAAGCTTGCTGCGATGGTAAAGACAAGTCCAGCTTCCAGTAACTGGGTTGAGCAGATAATGTTCCAAAAGCAACCCTAATGCACATCCATCCACACTTATCGTTGATTTTTTTGTTGCTATGTGCTTATTGTTAATGACTTCCTTTTTCTATATCCGTGTTGCTACTGCAGTCCTGGCTATTGGGATGGATACAATTTAGGTTGCACTCGTGTTAGTAACGTTGGTATTGTCTGTGGTGGTGTTAGTTAAGGTGTTGGTGATGAGGTGGCGTTAATAGTGTTAGTATTGATGCTGTTGTTTTTATTGTTGGAGGTGGATAAAGGCATCTCTCCAATCCCTTCCAGACACTAATCCTTTGATATTTTGTTCCCTTTTTTTTCTTTTCTTTTGGATATTTTCCACTATTCAAAGTATTCATCGTCAACTTCGTCACATGGTATGTCTAAGTGGCCCGAAGCGAGGAAAGATATTTCTTAGGGAGTTTGTACTTTGTTCTGACGTTCTTTTTGTTGTTGTTTTGGGATTTTCCGTTGTTATTGTCGTGATGTCGGTAATGCGTTAGTCTTTGAGGGCAGATCCTGGTGTTTTTTTGTTGTTGTTGTTGCTTGCAATGTTGGAATTGTTGTTGCTGTTGATGCTTTAGGTGCTGCTCACATTCTTGCAGCTGGGATTGCAACAACGGCTATTGCATTTCACGCTGTTGTTATTGTTTTTGTTGCTGTTGCTGTTGTAGTTGTTACTGGTGCTAGCGTATTTGATACTGTGGTGCTGGAAGTATTGGAGTGCATTCTTTCAGCGGCCACCTACTGTTGTTGCTGTTGGGGAAGAATGGCTTGAGGTGATCGGTGTTGCCAAAACTGTAGTATTTAGGTCTTTCACCACTCTTACCACCTCCAGCTGCTGTCGTCCTGGGATTTCTGTTTTGTCGAAGTTCCTATACAGTGCCTCAGGTTTCACCTAAGTCAGGATCTCTATACTTCATTCAACCCAATTAGATAGTTTCCTTTATTTCTAGCGTTGTGTATTAAGCTCTTCCAACACAACACAGTTCGCCACCCACCAGAATTCTAGTTCATGCCCATCCAATTATATGTTAGCAATTTTTACCCGGATCATTCGCTGTCCCAGGTAAATTAGTATAAGTGAAGTATCTTTTGATCGGAGTTTTCGAAGGAACATTTACTCATATACAGCCATACTTGTGTGATTTCTTCCCAAATACAAGAGAAATAACTTATGGAGAGGCGTATTATTTGAGCAAGTGTTTTCGCCCCGTTCTAAATTTTCAAATGATGCCATATTTAAAATTAGTGTCATATATATCCATCCTCTTCTAAAGAAGAATATGTCACTTAAATATCTTTCAGGGTTGACTCCAAATTGTGTTTAAATGGATTCAAAAAATCTGCTGTCTTTCACAAGACACGGGTATGTTAATTTTTGCTGCTCACGGGCCTCTGTAATTAATTGTAGAAGGCTGGTTTTAGTTCGCAGCACAAAATATTTCCCAGTTTTTTTATCCCTCGAGTAAACATATCGCATCCAGAGTTTTCCCGTTGGACAAAACACTTGCAAAAGACGATTCATTGATGTTCGTGTTTACATACGAAGCGATATGCATATGCATATTGTTGTTGTTCTTCTTATTATCATATTTCTTCTTCTTGTTTTTTCTTCTTCTTCCTCCCCTCATCCTCCTCCTCTTCTTCTTCTTCTTCTTCCTCCTCTTCTTCTCCTTCCTCTTCCTCCACTTCTTCTTCCTCCTCCTCTTCTTCTTCTTCTTCTTCTTCTTCTTCTTCTTCTTCCTCCACTCCTTCTTCCTCCTCCTCCACTTCTTCTTCTTCTTCTTCCTCCTCCTCCTCCTCCTCCTCCTCCTCCTCTTCTTCTTCTTCTTCTTGACAAGATTTCTGCTCAGTTGACTTAGTGTTTATTATTAATGTTTTAGGTTGCAATTAAATGTGCATTTTTGTTGTTGCTTGTTTTCTGGGTGTGAAATTTATAGTTTTTGCACTTTTTAAGTTTTCTTTCATTGGGCGTGGCGTGAAAAATTCATGCTCATCCCATATTTTGTGTGTATGGGTAACGGGAGGAGAGTAATATTATTGAGTCCGAAAATAAACAATCGTTGTGTTTTGTTTTCTTAGCCCAGGAAGAGTTGACAACAAACTGTATGAAGTCATCTGAATGCGAATATTATTGATAAAAAATCCATTCCAGCTAGGAATATCTTTTGCTTTCCCGAGAGACTTGTGAAACACCTCTATTTGGTAAGCAGTGAATAATAATAATAATAATAATAATAATAATAATAATAATAATAATAATAATAATAATAATAATAATGACAATAATAATAATAATAATAATAACAATAATAATAATAATAATAATAATAATAATAATAATAATAATAATAAATGTAGACGTATGAATGTATATAAATATATGTCTGTATATCTTTTATCGTTTGTTTGTTTCATTCATTAAGCTGCAGCTATGCGTCGGCATAGCCTTGAAAAGTTTTAGTTAGACGATTCAACTCCATTACTTATATTTTTAAAGCCTGGTACTTTTTTCTTTTGGTTTTTATGCCGAACAGCTAAGTTACAGGGTCGTAAACACACCAACACCGGTTGTCAAACGATGGTGGGACACACACACACATATACATATACAACAGATTTCTTTCAATTTTTATCTACAAAACCCACTCACAAGGCTTTGGTTGGCCCAAGGCTATAGCAGAAGACTGAACCCATAACCATGTGGTTGAAAAGCTAACTTATTACCACATAACCACGCCTTTACGCGCGCGCGCGCACCCACACAGATCTGTATGGTTTTTAATTAATAATCGGCAAAAGTTACAAAGTGATTCAAGGGCCGAGAGCTTTGTGAGTTGATATATTTGATAAGTACTAATACACGAAACTCTCCTCCTTGAGTCACTCTGTAACTTCTGCCGATTATTAATGAAAAAATAATGTGTATATACTCATGTTTTGAGTCCCCTTTTCCTGTTTGCATCACCAGATCTAAATATATTTGTATCTATTCATAGATGTATGTGTGTATGTATATATGTATATATATGTGTATTTGTGTATATACATATGTATATAACTACTGTCTGCAGGCAGTTTCCGTTTCCTATGCAGGCAAGGATTCCTCCACCTCTCTCCTAGAGATACTTTCGTGTTCTTTAATAATTTGAAACACTACCAGGGTATATAGATATCAAGTTGAATTAAAACTTCACAAAGAAAATAAATTATTGAAAATTTTTCTATATTTCCATATCATTTAAAACATTTGATAAAAGATTTTTTTTCATTCAAAACAATTGAAATGCTTTACTACAATGGTAGGTCTTCTCTCTAGAATGTTTTTGCATTGATTCAAACATAATTCCAGAGACTCGTAAACAAGTCAATACTGGTATCGATAATTTTATATATTTAATACGAAAATTCTAATCATAAGGAAAAAAACCGCTTATAAAAATCAATTAAAAAGTGTTATCATTCATAAAGAATTATTTTTAAAAGCATCAAAATATGAAACATTTTCATATCGATTAAAATTTCATCTAGTAATATTAGCATACCATCTATCGCATATTATACTAATAAATTACAATAAATATATCATATACAAAATAGTAGAGATGGAACGACCATGAGGATAAGCTATTGGCTACTGTTTTTTTTTTTATGAGCAGTTTTCTTGTGATTCAGTATACCTCATTGGCTCAGTATACCTAGTCGTCAACTAACAAAATGTCTGGAAATGTCAACCAGCGCAGGCCGATGCTTTTGTCGATGGGCAAAATTTATAGCTAAGCTGCTTCAAGTCATGGAACGGAGAGGTAGCCCACCTTTACCTTAAAAAACCTTCTGGAGTCTTAAAAGACATATACACGCGCATTCAAGCCCCTCTCCACCAAAAATCATCCAAGCACACATACCCACACCCACCTACCACCCTACATTTATATACACATATTTATATATACATATATATATATACACACACATTTATGTGTACATACAAACTACAACTTACATATAATTTCTTCTACTATTAGCACAGGGTCTGAAATTTGGTGGGAGGGAGCTAGTCGACTACATCGACTCCCGTAATTGACTGGTATTGATTTTATCGACCCTGAAAGGATGAAAGACGAAGTCGACTTCGTTGGATTTTGAACTAGGAACAGAAGACCAGAAGAAATGCCGTTGAGCCTTACGTCCGGCGCAGTAACGATTCTGCCAGCTTGCCACATTACAGTTTTATGTAACAGAATCGATAAAAAGGGTACACTTAACTTGCCGGGAACAGTGAAAAATCGAGCGTTTCGGACATAATCCTTTCTCAGGAAAAAGTTAACAGGAGAGGCATTAATTTCCCTGAAGAAGGACTCTTTTCGAATCGTTTGATTTTCCATTCCTCACAGAAAGTTCACGGTGCTATTTTTTTTATCGATTTTACGAATTAATACGTCTTGCTGACGCAAAACAGCACCGTCTCTTAGAAGCCAGTTTGACCGTATATATCACGAACGCAAATAATGACAGTTCCAAGATATTATAAATGCATTGTTCGAGTGAGTCTTAGAACAATAACCCGATATTTATTGTCAGTTATGTCAGGATATCAAAATTTCACTTGTACTCTAATTACATTTAAACTGATCTATTCCCAATATTTAATTAATAGAGGCTGATATATATGGTATCATCACAATAAAACATAAAGTGACAAGATTTCAAAATATTAGAATGAAATAATTAAGCATTTACAACAGTGGTTCCCTTGGGGTGGGGCGGAAAGATCCGGAGTTGAGGGCGTCGAAGAAAAGTGGAGCGATAATCGGGTGTAAAAACAACAAAATAATGGGTTAATTCGGTTTTTATTTGTGAATACAGTTGTTTTGAATTTGCTAGAGAAAGTGGTCTATATCTGTGATGGTGAGTGGGGGAGCGGCGCTAGGAATGTGACCTAGGTACCTAGGGGCAGCAGCCCAAAAATGTTTCGGAGTCATTGATTTAAAACATATAATTCAAATATTGTAAGTTGGTATATATATATACGACGGGCTTCCGTACAATTTCCCCTTACAAAATTCATTCACAGGTTGTTGGTCGGCCTGAGTCTATAATAGAAAGCATTTGCTCGAGGTACCGCAAAGTAGGACTGAAACAATATGTTTGCAAAAAGAAGTTCTCGTTAGAAAAAGAAAATTCTACAAAAGTATTGGCTGAAGGAGTATCACTCAATTATGTTCGGTCAATATAATTGCAATTGTCTGAGATGAGCAGAATTCACTTTCTTGTCTGTATGCTTAAAGTTATTGGACTACAATCGTCAGCCTAGAAATTAGTGCGATTGTTCACAGACTGGAATGAAGAATTGTTGCCATATCTAATGTTCATAATAATAGTGATAATGATGATGATGATGATGACGACGACAACGACGATGGTGGTGGTGGTAATAATAATAATAATAATAATAATAATAATAATAATAATAATAATAATAATAATAATAATAATAATAATAATAATAATAATAATGATGATGATAATAATAATCATAATATTCTTGAGTAATCTTTTTTTTTAATATTATAATTTTCTAGGATGCACTTGTATGAAATGTGATAATTTGTATCAAATAACTAAATATTAATTAGCAGTTATCCACTTGCCTAATTAACTTCTCAAATTTCCATACAAGAACGCAGATTTCTGTAATATTATATACAACAGCATTATATGCGTGCGTGTGTGTGAGTGTGTGTGTGTGTGTGTGTGTGTATGCATGTATGTGTGTATGTATGTATGTATGTATGTATGAGTATGTGAATATGTACAAGAAGAGGGAAAGAAATATCATTTGGATGCATTAGGTATTGCTACCTGTTGGAAAGAGAGAACTCAATACGTTGGGAGAAAAAGATTTATTGTCCGATTCCACGAAAATGTGCGCGTTTGAGTGCGCGTGTGTGTGTACGCACGCTTGTGTGTGCGTGTGTGTGTACGCACGCTTGTGTGTGCGTGCGTGTGTGTGTGTGTGTGCACGCGCTTCATTTTTTAGTTCCTTAGTATGTTACAGTCATCACGTCTAAGGTCAGCCAGATGTCACACGCAATTCATTGTTAGGTTTCCTTGTTTCTGAGCATCGTAAGGTTTCCGATTATGGTGCTGTGATTCTTGTACATATATATATATATATATATATATATATATATATATATATATATATATGCACTCATATACGCGCGCGTGCACACACATACACACACATACTCATACACATACACACATACACACACTCACATATAATTCGTGTGTATGTGAGTGTGCGTGTGTCTATCTGTCTGTCTGTCTGTGAGTGGGTGAGTGTTGTTTCCTGTTCATTTATTGACAACTCTTGGTAAAACCCGAGGCAATTCCCGGCTTACAAACTAGTTGCGCTGTTTCGGTCTTTAAATCGGATTTATATGTCAGTCGGAAGAGTTAAGTACACTTCGTATAAGTTTGACAAATGTTTGCCTTTGTATATAGTATATATTCTACTTAAAACTTAGTATTGCCCTCACAGATACACGAACACAACAGTGGCTAGAGTTATAATATTTATCTATATTCCCTACCGCATAAATGATAAAATAGTCTGCATTCAAGTTGGTAGGAGTTGGCAGAAAAATATGTATTGAACTGTTTGAAAAAACAATGGGAGAAATATGCATATGAATCTAGCTTGCTGTCTAATTTGAAACGAACTAAGAAGTTTTACAGCTTCTATCTTTTTTCTTCTTAAGATTAAAATGCTCTCATTCTCTTATCTGTAAGCCACACGGAAATTTATCAATCTTTTCAAGTCTTATCTAATTTTATAAATACTCTTTCAAGTATTTTTATGTGGTTAATCCTCTGGAACACCTTACAACGATGAGGAAACGACATTTCCGAAATCGGCCGTCTGTGATTATGGAGAGGATAAATACTAAAATTTTAAAAGAAACTAAATTATTAAAAATAGATACCGAAATTGAAGTGGCGTTTTATAATTATTTTATGAAGAGAGAACAATAGAGAACATTTCCAGCAAACTGCACAAGCAGAAGAATCGGCCGTAGCAGCCGCCCCGCTCTAGTTGTTAACTACCGCAGTGAAAATTCGAGATGCTAGTGTTGGCGGCAGTGGTGGTGGTCGTGGTGATTGCCGTGGTGGTGGTCGTGGTGATGGAGGCGTTTGGTGGTACGCAAAATGCCTGACTTGTAGATGAGTTGGTGGTAGAAGTATGCGATTGTTGTTACTCTTAATGTAACTGTTGGTTGTTGTTGCTGTTTTTGTGGTGGTATTGGTGATTATGATGGTAATGGTGGCGTCGTTGTTCTTCTTGTTGTTGCTAGTGGTAGTGGTCATGATAGTGGTACCAATGACATTATTTTTCCTCAATTATGTGTGGTGTCAGAGCAGCAATGGTTGTTGTAGCCGAATAGGTAACTAAGAAAGGAACGAAATGCGTCTTCTATGAAAACTCAGCCGCCTCAAAGCCTGTTTCTGCCCTCAGCATTCCCTCTTTCTGGTTGGGTGGGAAATTTGCAGCCACATGTGTTCAGTAAGATAAAATCCATATATAAACATAAATACATAATACAAAAATGTGTGTATATATATATTGTCAAGCGTGGCTCTGTGGTAAGAAGTTTTCCTCCAAACCACATGGTTCCGTGGTCAATCTCACTGTGTAGCACTTTGGGAAATTGTCTTCTACTATAGCCTTGGGCCGACGAAAGCTTTGTGAATGGATTTGGTAGACGGAAACTGAAAGAAACTTGTCGTATATATGCGTGTGTGTGTGTGTGTGTGTGTTTGTGTGTTTTTGTCCGCCCACCCACTGCTTAACAACCAGTGTTTGTGTGCTTTATGTCCCCGTAACTTAGCGATTCAACAAACAAGACTGATAGAATAAGTACCAGTACTTTAAAGAATAAGCACTGGGATCGATTCATTCGACTAAAATTCTTCAATGCAACGCCCCAGCACAGCTGCAGTTTGTTGACCGAAACAAGTAAGATAAAAGATACATACATACATATATATATATATATATATATATATATATATATATGTGTGTGTGTGTGTGTGTGTGTATAAGTCAGTAAATGGTGGGGTTGTGTTAACCGCACGTGGAGAAATAATAGGAGAATAAACAATAATAATAATAATAAGGCAGAATGCTATACTAAAATATATTTTCAGTTTAGCATTC
>NC_068998.1:26456566-26458948 GCF_001194135.2 Octopus bimaculoides
TATATATACACACATACATACACACACGCACGCACGCACACACACACACACACACACACACACACACACGCGCGCGCACACACATACTTTTTTACTTTTACTTGTTTCAGTCATTAGACTGCGGCCATGCTCGGAAGCCGCCGGCCTTGAAGAATTTTTGGTCGACTGAGCCGATCACGAGACCTGTTTTTTAAAGCCTAGTACTTATTCTGTTTTGTCGAACAGCTAAGTTACAGGAACGTAAACAAACCAACACCGGTTGTCAAGCAATGGTAGTGGGCAATCACTGACACAAAGACGCAAACTTACACACACAGGCTTCTTTCGGCCTCTGTCTACAAAATCCTCTCACAACGCTTTGATCAGCCCCTGGCAATAGTAGAAGACACTTGCTCAAGGTGCCACGTAGTGGGACTGAATCCGGAACCATGTGGTTAGGAAGCGGATTTCTTACCACAGAACCGTATGTATTTGTGAAAATTTAGAGAGGGAGAGAGAGAGAGAGAGAGAGAGAGCGAGAGAGAGAGAGAGAGAGAGAGAGACAGACAGACAGAGAGAGAGAGAGAAAACTCGCGTCATATGTCTACAGACGTAACTGTAGTTGCTAATTTTGCTTCAGAACCAATGTCGGTCTGAATTCAATTCCACTGCGCAGACATTGCCTTCCTAAAGCCTGAACACACTGAACAGTTGCCTGGGGAGCCCCAACTCCAAGTTGCTCAATTCTGTTCTATGTATGCTGGGGACTACAGTCAATAAGTAAATATATAATTTTGGGGGCCCAGTGCATTGATTTACGCAAGTGCCTAAAGCGTCACGAAGTCGGCACTGTACGCAGCACCTTCGGCATGTATCTTCTCTCAAAGCCTTGGATTAACCAATATTGAAGAGTTTGGTAAATTGAAACTCTACAAAAGCCCATCATCTACTTGTGCGCTTGTGTTTTGTCTTATATATAATTTAAAAGGAGGGGTAAGTTGATTCCGTCGACCCCAGGGTTCAACTGGTACTTATATTTTTCGACTTCAAAAGAATGAAAGGTAAAGTCGACCTCGGCGGAATTATATGTACGTATTGCTTTCAAATTTTGGCACAAGGCCAGCAATTTCGAAGAAGGGTTAAGATGATTGCATCAACCCCTGTACTCAACTGGTTTTATCGACCCCCGTGAGGATGAATTCAGTACGTGAAGATGGACGAAATGCCGCTGAGCATTTCGCCCAGCGTGCCAACGATTCTGCTAGCTCACCACCTTAGAATTATATTAACATATTCACATCAGTTTCATATTATTATTATTATTATTATTATTATTATTATTATTATTATTATTATTATCATTATTATTACCTCTTAGGCTGAGAGCAGGCGGAATCGTTACCACGCCGGAAAAAGAAAATGCTTAGTGGCATTTGTTCTGATTTTACGTTCTGAGTTCAAATACTGCCGGGGTCGACTTTGCCTTTCATCCTTTTGGGGTCGATAAAAATAACTGCCAGTCAAGTACTGGGGATCATTGTAATCGACTACCCCCCCCCCACCTCCAAAATTTCAAGCCTTGGGCCTATAGTAGAAAGGATTATTACTACCGTCAAGGTGACAAGCCGGCAGAATCGTTAGCATGCCGGACAAAGCATTTAGTGACATTCCTTCCGGCTTTACATTCTGAGTTCAAATGCCGCTGAGGTCGATAGAATAAGTATCCGTTGAGCAGTAAGGTCGATGCAATCGACTCCCCCTCCCCTCATAATTGCTGACTTTGTGCCAACAATTAGAAAGCCTCATTACTACCTTTACGAGGGCGGTGGATTGGCTGAATCATTACAGCGTCAGGCAAAATACTTTGCAAAATTTGTTCCGGATCTTTTTGTTCTGAGTTCAAATCCCGCCGAGATCAACTTTGCCTTTAATCTTTTCGAGGTCAGTAAAATAAAGTACCTGTCAAGTACTGCGCTTCATCGATTCGACTAAGCCTTCTCTGAAAATTGCTGACCTTGTGCCTATATTAAAGAAACACTTATTACTATCACCAGCAGCAGCATTAGTAGTAGTAGTAGTAGTAGTAGTAGTAGTAGTAGTAAAGCTGTCAACACTGATAGCTACAAGTACATCAGCCACTTTACCGACAACAATAACATCAACAACCGCAGCAGCAGCAGCAATATTTACAACAGCAGCAACGAAAACAACAGCAATATCTGTATTGGTGACGGCAGCAGCTGCTGTGGCAATATGAGAGTAATAATGACAGGAAGAGCGATAGCAGCATGACTAAGTACACAACAGCAACAAGATCAACCAAAGATAAGATCAGTAACAGCAGCAACACTACCACCAGCAGCAGATGTAGCAGTTATATATATATACATATATATATATATA
>NC_068998.1:26459440-26466293 GCF_001194135.2 Octopus bimaculoides
CCACGCAGTGGGACTGAACCCGGGACCATGTGGTTGGTAAGCAAGCCACTTACCACACAGCCACTCCTACGGCTATACATCAACAAACCACAACATTAAGGAGAGCGGCATGAGTAGCAGATGCATCGTGAAGTACAACGACAACAAGATCAACTGCATCAAACAGAGCAGCAACAGTAGCAGTTAAATGCATAACAACAATAGGGTCATTTATTTTCACAATAACAACAGCAAATATAATGACTGTGTGTACGACAGTAATAACATCGTTAGCAGAGGAATCGACTGATGTGCTGAAAGCAACAACAACAACAACAGCTACATTAGCTGTCACAACTGCTGTTACAACTGATACAGCAGCAGTAACACCAGCAGCAACTACATATCTCGTATCATTAGCTACTGCAGTAACAGCAACTGATACATTATCAACAGCAGTAGCAACGATGGTTGCCATAACAACAGCAACAACTATCACAGTAACAACGACCACACTAGTAATAATAGCGATAGTAATAATAAGTGTTGCATTAGCAACAGCACCAATTGCTATAATAGCAACAATAACTGATACTATAGTAACAACGGTTGCATAAACTGGTGCGATAACTACAGCAGCAGTGACAGCATCTACAACAATAGCAGCAACTGATACGTTAGCAACAACTGTGGCTATATCAACAGCAACAGATAAGATGATAGCAACAACCGCAGCTGTTGCTGCAATAACTTATTAACTTATGCAGATAATATCAGCAACTGAGGTTAGGATAGTAGTAATAATTTATACATTAGCAACAGCAACGGTAGTTATAGCAGCAGCAATAACAGTTACATTAGCAACAACAGTAACTACATGGACAGCAATAATTGATTCAATATCAACAACAGTTGCAATGACTGATATAATAGCAACAACATCTGATGCATAAGTAACAACAACGAATATATTGTTAATAACTACAATAGCATGAATAATAACAACAACAGTAACAAGAACATCATCAGCACGGCAACAATACCTACAACAACAGTAATAACTCAGGCAATAGAAATAATAGCTGTAAATACAACAGTGACAGCGACTGAAACATAAGCGACAACAACAGAAACAGATGTTGCAACAGCGGTAATAAATGAAATTTTAGCAGTTACGTTACAGAGTAACATAACTGTAACATAACTCTAGATACAATGACGAAAGTAGCTGTTGCATTGACAGTAACGACAGCAGCAGCAACAGTAGATACAATCGCAACACCAAGAAGTATGTTAGCAATGACATCAGAATAACAGCAATAAAATCAGTCATTAGAACTTTCGGCACCAGTACCAATAGATTATCGTTTTAGTTACATTAGAGATAGCACTAGCGTAACACAAGTTATAAGATTAACATCATCAAACCACTGAGACGATAGCTTAACTGGTTTACAACTGTACAACAGCAACAATGCCTGTCACTGTAACACCAGTAAATACAACAGCAACAACACTTGCCATGCTAACACCAATAGATACAACAACACCTGTCATAACAACACCAGTAGATACAACACCAATAGCCACAACAACTCCTGATACAATAAGACCAGTAAACACAACTGCAACAATGCCTGTCACAATGACATGGTAAATAGAAACAGCAGTAACAACAGTTAGAATAAAAACAGTAGTAATAATTTTTACAGTAACAACAATGGCTGCAAGAATTGCTACAACAGCAAAAGTAGTTACAACACCGGTACAATCGCTACAATAGCAACAGTTGTAGCAGTTGTAGTTACAAAAGAAGCAACAATATCTTCCACAACAACTGTTGCTACAACAGTAGTGGAATGTAGTAACTGGAATAGTTACAAAACCAGGAATACTGGGAAAGGTTAAAGTTGATTATATTAAACTCCAGTGTTTCACTGGTACGTTATCTTTATCAGAAGATGAAGGCGAAGTCAACCATATAAGATTTGAAGTAAAACCGTAAAAGGATGTAACTAAGAACTGCAGTTGGCACCAGGGATTCTGTCATGTTCCTGCTGCACTTTACTAAATGTATAAGCAACGTAAGCGGTAAAGGCCACAGCAGGGAATCGAAACCCTTTGTTCGTAGTTACCCTCTATTTTGCAGTTCTCCATCAAAGTTACATTAACGATTCCATAAGTAGACACGTGACTTTTAATGTTCAGTGATCGAACATTTCATGAAAGATATTTCAGTTGTGATCATCTTGTGTGTGAGTGTGCGTGTGAGAGAGAGAGAGAGACAGACAGACAGAGAGAGAGAGAGAAACAGACAGAGACAGAGAGAGAGAGACAGAGAAAGACAGAGAGAAAGAGAGAAATTATCCACTGTCGCCCCCTCATTCTTATTTTTAAAAATTACAGGTGTGATATCGAGATTTCACTGTTGTTTCCTTTTGTTGGGACAAGCATATAAAGAGCCCTGGAGTATAAGTGAAAGACGATTAGTTGATGTTGAAGCTTTCCTTCAGAATCTGTTGCACTCGCGATGTAAGTGGAACATTAACAGTTCCCGATCCAAAAATTAATAGCGAGGAGCCTCAGCACAGCAGCTCAACCTGAGAATAAAAGTAACCGAATCTTCTTCAAACTACACTTTTGCATCTCCAGAAAGGAAAAAGACATAGAAAATTGCAGTTCTAATACGGTATACCTGAAAAAAAAGAAAAAAATGAAATGATCAAAGCAATAACCCCTTCGACCATAGCACTTCTCGACCACAGTGGATATCGAAGCTAAACAGTAACTGAACATCATTTTATCTTGTAAAAACTCAGTATCTTCTTCAAAACAAACTGACGCTGGTCGAAAAGCTTCAATCTCGTACATAATTAAATCATCGGTGGGTAATTAAAACTGGTGTTATGAGATATCTACAGCTGGTAAGCCATGAGGCTTTTCGATAAATTAACCGATATGACAAGTATTGGCTTAAATCAAATTTATTCCGCAAGGTCAACAAGGCTTCAGATCTGGTTGAGAGCTGGGAAGATGACTTCAAGAGATATATGTTGTGGTGTGAGTTTGCAAAGGAGGGGAGAGGTCGGTACGTTTCTAGCTGGGGTTAAGCATGTGTGTGTGGTGGTGGGTGGGGGGTTGCGTTTTAGAGGAAGCTGCAATCAAAGTTTGAAATGACAATGCTAATAATGCTTTGAAAATATTGAGAAGAAAATCTCAGCCTATCACGCAGAATGACATCACGTGAAACGAATGGATTTTCATGCGACGCCTTTTTCTTTTCTTTTTTCTTTGTATTTTCTTTTCCATTTATTCTTTTCTTTTACCTTTTTATCTCCTTCTTCTCGCTCTCCCTCTCTCATTCTCTCGCCTTCTCTATCTATATCTCTCTCCCTCTTTCTCTGTTATTCTGCTGTGAATAGAACGACATATTTACTCACTTGTGTAAACAATTGACCAATATTCAGCAGCGTTCTACATTTTATTTGGAAAAAAATCATAGTTTACAGTTATTTTTTTTATTCTCTCTCCTTTTCTGTCTTCGATAACTCAAAAGGAAGTTTTAGACAAGAATTATGGCAAGAGAATTTGCTTAACAGAAAGTTTTTGTATTCTATTTTGTTTCGCTTTATTTTATTTACTTATTTATATGTTTTTGTTATTTCATTGGTAGTTTGAGGGGAGCATATGAGAGATGAAACATGCGAACTTCCACATGATAATTTTCAGGTTTTATTGAATCATCCATCTTAAATGAATTGATCGATCAATCTCAATAGTTTCTTCAATAAAACATTTGTTGTAAAGGTAATTACACTGTTGCAAGAAGAAAAGTAAAGTATTCATAAAATACATACAACAGAAATTCTTTTTGTTTTGTTTTGTTTTTTTGATAATTTATTCACCAAGATTTCTGTTTGTTATTGTTACTACAGTAAATATTAATACGCCATGTGAATCGATATTGATTTCTAACATAGGTACAGGGCTGGTAAGAGAGCTGGGGAGAGGAGTTACTCCATTAAATCATCCTCAGTAGTTGACTGGTACATTATTTTATTCACTTCTAAAAGATGAAAGGCAAAAGTAACCTCAGTTGGATTTGAGCACAGAACATGAAAAACCGAAACAAATACAAGACATTTTTCTCCATTTTCTCTATCGATTTTGCGATTTTATCGATGTCGCAGTGGACTGCCACCACACTGAAATCTGAAAATATATTGATACTCGATATGGCACAACGGTTTTGTAAATGTCTGCTCTAAATGCAAAACATGGCAACTAGAGTCACCTCAAATCTCGCCTTTACGTCTTACAAAAAGAGAACACTTTTGATCAAGTGCCTGTTCAGTCAAGGATAACATGAAAAAAAAAACAACTAGATTGATGTTATGTTGTACCACAGTTAAATTGTATTGCTTACAACTTCTGCTGAATCAAGAACTGGTTGTAAATGGCTTCTGTGTACAATCATTGCTTTGAAGGAGAGAGTGAAGATGATTAGTGATAGATTAATCAACCAGATGGATGCTATCGTCATATTGATCATTAATTGACATACTTTCAGTACTGTCCTGGAGCAGTAGATAACCAAACAATGATGAATACATCAATACAAATACACGCACACACATATATACATTCATATCGCATACATTTGTATGTATGTATAGTATGTATGTATGTATGTATATATGTATGTATGTGTGTATGTATGTATGCATGTATGTTTGTATGTATGTATATAAGTATTTATGCATATAAGTATTTATGTATATATGTATGTACGTATTCAATTTCTAATTAATTTCTCAAAGATAAGGATTACAAAACAGTTCCACTGGTTTGGTAGAAGTATCCAACGTTGATAGGTCTAGAGATAAACATCTGATATATGCATACATACATAGTGTGTGCGTGTGTGTGTGTACTTCATGGAGCCCATTCATCTCAGTTAAGTATTTGTTTATTGGTGAATGAAATCGTGATTGCAGTTACGAAGTTTTCTCTGTACTCAAAATAAAAGGCGCTGGTCATCTGAAGAGAGACCAGCCAAGAAACATAGAGCAATCTTCCTACTTTTTTCACGTTTCGAAAAGAATAAAAAGGCATCTTCTTTTATCTTTTACTTGTTTCAGTCATAAGAATGTGGCCATACTGGGGCACCACCTTGAAGCAGTTTTAGTTGAATAAATCGACTCTAGTACTTTAATTACACTTTTTTAAAAACCTGATACTTATTCTATCGGGCTCATTTGCCGAACCGCTAATTTACAGGGACATAAACACACAATCACATATTTTCATATTTGTTTACTTTCTTCGGGTTAGTCATATGGCGTAGTGGTTAAGAGCGCAGGCTACTAACCCCAAGATTCCGAGTTCGATTCCAGGCAGTGACCTGAATAGTAATAATAATAATAATAATATTAATAATAATAATAACATCGAAAAATACCTTAGGAATGAGAACTCAGGTTCAAAATTTCCCCAAGACACCTGATGAAGGCTGTAGGGTGTATCAGCCGAAACGTTGTGTTAACAACAAACAAGATGAGGACAAATATCCGTCAAATGTAAATAATGTAAATAATGTATATTAAGTTTATCTTCAGTTTTTAAAGAAATGCTAATTATGAAAAAAAAATATTCATTAATTACTTGATACCTATGACTCATGTCCAAAACGCAAATTAGTCTATCCATGGCATCGGAATACTAATTTGTGAATAATTTAATAGCGATTGTAATAGAAGCAACTTTGAGGACAGAACCGTTATAAAATACGTCAGGAAAATCTATTTATTCCGTGGATATAAAAAATAACAAAACGTTTTTACATTTGCTTATTTTCCTTAGCATAGGTAATAGAAATAGCAGTCTAACATCATCAAAGTTAACGTATATTTTCTAATATACATTACTAATGCATATACATATACACTCACACATGACTGCATATATACATGTGTATGTGCGTGTGTGTGTCTGTGTGTGTGTGTGTGTGTCTGTGTATCTGTGTGTTTCTGTGTGTGTGTTTCTCAGTGTGTGGGTGTGTGTTTCTCTGTGTGTGTGTGTGTTTATGTGTGTGTGTGTGTGTGTATGTGTTTCTGTGTGTGTGTCTGTGTGTGTGTGTTTGTTTCTGTGTGTGTGTGTATGTGTGTGTGTGTGTCTGTGTGTGTGTGTACACGTACATATGTTGGCTATACATATACCTACATGCATAGATGTGTGTGTGTGCGTATCTGTGTTATATCATAGCATTAGACTACACAATTTGATGTCTAATATAAATAGATAATTTATACTTGAATATCAACCGCTTACGTTATAGCTAATAAGTATTTATATTCTGGGATTATACTAAGTTGTAAACATAAAAGAATTTCGGTGTGGCAGTCGACTATGTGAAACGGTAATTGGGCTAACCTATCTGATTGTGGTAAAATAGCTGTTAAACTGCAAATTTCTCATACTACATGAAAGAAGGGAGCAGATTAAGCTTGTTAAGCAGCAAAAAGACGTTTATGTGCGATATTCTCTAGTTAAGCTTGTTTATAGTCCTTTTGGTGTATTTGGTAGCAGCTATTGATGTTTTGCAGGTATATATGCAAACATGCATGCACGTATGTATGTATGTATGTATGTATGTATGTATGCATGTATGCATGTATGTATGTATGTATGCATGTATGTATGTATGTATGTATGTATGTAGGTAGGTAGGTACGTATGTATGTATGTATGTATGTATGCATGTAGGTACGTATGTATGCATGTATGTATCACGTATATGTTTAGACAAACACAAATATACATACAGGTGTGTGTGTGTCTGTGTGTGTGTGTGTGCGTGCGTGTGTGTGTGTGT
>NC_068998.1:26466617-26470027 GCF_001194135.2 Octopus bimaculoides
TGTGTGTGTGTGTGTGTGTGTGTGTGTGTGTGTGTGTGTGTGTAGCGAGCAATTTTCAGAGAAAGGGCAAAGGTTTAGTCAGCCGATCGTACAGCTAATTTGGGATATAGAAGAGGTGGCTTCTTGTTAGCATTAACACCATCTTAATTTCTTTTCATCTATGACGTTTCATGGCTTTAATAAAATATTAACACGGCTGATACTTTATCTAATGGACAGTAGGACAGATCGATATGACATCGCAATTTGCTAATACAGAAGAACTCGATGGCGCAGTGTGGAGTCTACGCTTTCGCAACGGTCTAGAAGCTATGTGTAATATATTTATGTAAGCATAGAGCTTTAAGTGAGGTTGCTGTGAGGTTATTGCTTCAATAACATAATTCAGAACTTAATGACTTATTTTCTTATTCTGATACTAGTTTCAGTTATTGAACTACAGCCATGTTGGCGCAAAACCTTCAAGGGTTTTAGTTTCAGTCGATTACTTATTTTAATAAATTTCTATTCATGAAATGGTTAAGTTAACTTTATGATATGAGGAAGCGAAATTATATTCGCCGATTTTCAGCTATAAAAAAAGAAACAGATGTGTATGTATGTATGCATGTATGTATGTATGTATGCCCTTCTGTTGTTTTTCAAATTCTGATACGGTAATAGGTGAGCTGTCATGACAGACGGCATGTCTTGAGGCCATTTTGATCTGACGGAATCCATCTCGCACCGTGTCTGGCATCAGTTGATCTTGATAGTATGCGAGGGAGAGAGAGAGAGAGAGAGATAAAAGAGTGAGTGAGAGAGAGAAAGACAACGGAGTGAGTAAGAGAGACAGAGAGAGATATAAAAGAGTCAGTGAGAGAGAGAAAGACAAAAGAGTGAGTAAGAGAGAGAGAGAGAGAGAGAGAGAGAGAGAAAGACAAATGGGTGAGAAAGAGGCAAAGAGAGAAAAGCGCTGACTTGTACCACAGGTCTGGTATTTTATTTATCAATCTCGAATGGACGAAAACTGGTAACGTGGTTATTTGAACTCACACAGCATATGAATTTATGCATATATGTAAGTATATAAGCATGTATAGGTATATAAGCATGTTATCTGAATCTCTATATGAAAAAATAATAGGTAGGTAGATAAGTAGGTAGTTTGGTAGGTAGGCCGGTCAGTTTGTCAAGTATGTATTGAGTATATGTTTAAACAAAGACGTTCGTCTGCCAAATTTTACTCTCAAGACATTAGCAACACCAAATATAGTAGAGGAGACTTCCTCTCGAGTTCCGTATATTCGAACCCGAAAAGGCGTGGTTCCGAGGCAAATATATTAAAATAGGAGCGTTTATGATTTTGCAACATATGATTTCTAAATTATGTTTTATTCAAGTATATCGCAATTTGTAAATAATAGTTGATTAAAGATTCTAACGGACCACATTATAGGTTTATTGACTGGAGAAAGGCGAGAACAGTTCGAACGGAACAAGCAGATTTGATGTAACACACTAGTTCCTCTGTTTCTTCGCTGATATATTTTTTATTTTGCCTACATACATTGCCAAAAGTTACAAACATATACATCCATTTCGTACAAAAACCTCACGCGCACACACGCATATACACACGCGCACACACACACACACATCTAAATTTCACATACCATTAAAGAGAAAAACAGGTTTATTGTCTGCAGATAAAGGTACAGACTTGGACACGTATTTCTGCCTCAATATGCACCATCAGCACAGCTGTCCTATCCAATCTCAAGCAGCCAAGGGATATAAACACATATATATATATAAATTTACGTACGTGTAGCTTACGAAATTTGCATGTAAGAAATTACAATGTACTCTGTATTGCAGTTAGCGCCATTCTACGAGCCATTATTATTGTTAAGTGTATTAATAAATGCATGGAAGTACAATTGTGGAAGCTCCCATATGTATGCACCCAAGCATGGGTTGATATAATAATAATAATAATAATAATAAAAATAAAAATAATAATAATAATAATAATAGTAGTAGTAGTAGTAGTAGTAGTAGTAGTAGTAGTAGTAGTAGTAGTAGTAGTAGTAGTAGTAGTAGTAACAATAATAATAATAATGATAATAATAATAATAATGATAATAATAAAAATATAATAAAATACATTAAGTACGACTGAGTAAACTGTAGTATGAGCTTGCATCTGTAATAATAATAATAATTAACAAGTAATTACTTTGTAACCATTTTTATTAATTTAGGGATTTATACTTATATTTATTCATATGACCACTAGGCTGGGTGAATTAAGGAATGTTTAGCCAATTAACTGTTTGATTGTCTCGTCAGCTCACTGCTTAGGTGCTGTGGATGTTAATTCAAAAGCTACAGTTTGTATTATGATCTCCCAATTTAGGTCACTTCTCTAGTCATTACCTTCCCTTAACCGTAATTATCATCTTTATCACCCTCCCTAATTCTTTTCTTACAGAATAAATTCCCTTCATTGTCTACTAATTTCACACTCCCATTTTATATAGCTTTTGGACCCCGCCCCCCAACATCCTTAATTCTTAATTGTCCAAATAGATACCTCTCTGTTTTAATGATACTGCTGGCATTCTTCATTCCTTCGCATTGTACTTGTTTACATGTTTTTGTTTTCTTATATACAATGTCCTAAGCGTTTTTGAGTCTCTTACAACATATACCACTTTTCCATACTTTTATTTATTTTTGTTATAGCAACCCGTATAACGGTCATAATAGCTTGCCCTTTGTTTTTAAATTTAACAAACCAATAATATCGAACGCTGGACCTTGGTCAATCCTATTACGGGTATTAGGTGGTTGGACTTTACCGCAGTAAGTAAATAATTGAAATTAATTGTTGGGCACTTTATTATGATAAAAACTATTCATTAGTACTATAAACACAACTATTAAAAACTATTATGATTATTTCAAAATGTTGTGGTACCTTCTATCCCTCTTTGACTAAACCTATTGTCGTATCCCGTTATTGTAATTTTTTTTTATTTTTGCCTTTTTTTATTACTTATCCATCCTATTACCTCCATAGAAAAAAATAACCCACCAATTACTATTTTAAGTTTAGTCATTTACTCAACGTCCGAAAGAGACACATAAGCAAAATGGTATGATTTAAACATATTCAGCCTTTCCTTTTCCTCTCTAGGCTCTTCTTCTTTTTTTTACGTATGTATTTTTCTTCACTCTGATGAAGCTCCATGTTCCAGATCGGTTTTATTACCAAATATTATGAATACATCAATGGCAAGAGAATATAACATTTGAAGCAGAAACAGCTGTTAGATGGGATGCAGTCTATTTGTATTGAATTAAGAAATAATAATTAACGTCAGTCAATTGTTGTTGATTAATATTTCTCCATTTTCTGTTTA
>NC_068998.1:26470039-26473854 GCF_001194135.2 Octopus bimaculoides
TATATATAGGCGCAGGTATGGCTGTGTGGTAAGACGTTTGCTTCCCAACCACGTGGTTCCGGGGATTTAGTCCCTCAGTGTGGCACCTTCAGCAGATGTTTTCCACTATAGTTTCGAGCCGACTATATGCATATATGCATTTCATCAGTCGAGATCCAGATTATCTTTGCAATTTCGGCTAGTTATACTCGATATTGCTGCAATCTGGCCAGCCCTAAGGAAAAAACTAAGCTAAGAGCATTAGATTACTTGGAAGAAAGCAGCGAATGTATACAAAAACAAGGACATAATAACAGGACATAATACCAGGACATAACAACAGGTGTCTTTCGACTAAGGACGAATTAAATTAAGCTGGCGTGTGTGGAAATAATGCCTTACGGCAGGGATACAAGATTTCACAGGCACAGGGAGGAATATCGATGTTGCACGCACAACGGCCGGCCAAGAAAGAAAGATCAGGCATGTCTGTGTGTATATATATATGTACATGTATGTCCGTATGCATGTATATTATATATATACATGCATATATGCATATCTATATGTGTGTGCACGGTTTATTGATGCATAAACTTTAAACTGCACTTGCAATAGACAGATAGATAGATAGATAGATAGATAGATAGATAGATAGATAGACCTGTGTGTGTGTGTGTGTGTGTGTGTGTGTGTGTGTGTGTGTGTGTGTGTGTGTGTGTGTGTGTGTGTGTGTGTGTGTAAAATGTACTGGAAATATATATGTTTATTCCGTCTGTGAAAAGTGAACAATGTGATTAAACCACAAGTATTTGTCTGTCTCTGTTGCAAGAAGTGAGATTGATTCTACTTAAACGACGTTCATCAGGGCAAGAATACCTCTCTATTGTCCACGAAGAGATTAGTCGCTTATAATAACATATATTGCACACAATACAACTAAACTGGTCTGTTTAATTTTTTTATCATAGTTCATGTGCTGAGAATGCGGCTAAGTATAGTGTTTTTGTTTAAAATTTTAAACCTTTTTTTCGTAAACATAGTTTTAGACTCGTTTCGAAAAGTTTAAAAAGCTAAGTGATTACACCGCCATACATGTTTTACTTCTTCCCAAAGTATCAATTTTTTCTTATAATTCCGTGTAATGATTAATTAATTATCTGCTGTTTCAGCGAATGCACTGATATGGGGATTTGATTGCCCAGTTGAGCAGCGCCTGAGCATTTGTGCTCTGCAAAAGGCTGGAAGTCACTGATTTAATAAAAGCCAAAATAAATTAGAAAATAACGAGATTGATCTGATTTATTTTCCTCGCGAGAGGAAATACTTGCGCAGTTTAACCACATTGTTTACTTTCACAGAGGGGAGTAAAACTATATATTTATCTGAGAGAAACTGGGAAGGAGAGAAGTGGAGAGGGAAAGAACAAGTCCGTCCAATTTATAAGAGCTATTTGAAAAGGTGTCTGAAATTATTTTAAAGTTTTTAAGAATATCAATAAGGTTTCTTTAATCAATATCTTTGTCACTTAACTCTGATTCTTAACACGTTTCATATCTTAAATAATCCTGAAATGTAGATGTTCTTCTTGGCTACGAACTGTCAAAACATTTGTTTTATTCACACGATAGGGCCGGGCTAAAAGATACATTAGAGCAGCAGCTGCTTTCTTGTTGCCTCCCAGCTGTTGTGAATACAATAAGTCAGTAAGAAATGACAGATTCTGGAAAGTTCCTATTTTGATTAATGCTTTTACCGGGCTCTGGTATTCTATCTAACGTAAACAGATGTTAGGTGTTTATCCTTACATTCCTTGAGACTCTATCTAATCTGTTCGTCACAGAGGGCGGTGTTACAAGAAAGTAGTAGATGAAAGGTTATCTCTTTTATTACTTTCAACCTCATCTTCCTTTATAACACTACTTTCATCCTGTGACATCACGGCTTAACCTCTTTTCCATTGAGATTCTTTCACTTCGCATCTATTTATTTTACTTTTCATTTCCTTATATTGTATATTTCCATTACACCTATATATTATTTTTAAATTTATCATATTTATGTGCGTTTAATGTGAAAAATGTTAGAACAGAATTAAAGATCAAAGTGGAGCGGTGGTAGCATACATGAGGTTAATATTTACAAAATTCTATTCAGCTATCATTGCCAATCTTCCAATTCCACAAGTATTAGAGTGTACAAGATCGGTGATGTTCATACTCAAAGAACATGTGGCATGAAAATATTATTAACATAGAACCCATCAAGTTGGTGGTAGCAGTCGTCGTCATATTATACACATAGTAAAATATTCAGCTCCTTTTTAGCATTTAAATTTGATGTGCCATCACATTTAACACTTTAACATAGGGTATACATTTTTATCATATATTTTGCTTCATTTATGGATTTTGTTTCGGAAGAGGTAAATAAGCTATATAGAGTAACGTTTTTAGTAAATGCAAAATTGGCAGATATTTATGTATACTAGATAATCAAAAATATTGATATATTACATTAGCCCAGCACAAGGGCTCAGATTTGTAAGGAAGGAGTATAGCCGGCTGATTCAGTTCATGACTGATATTTTATGAACTCTTTAAGGCAAAGTCAGTTCTGTTAGAATTTAAACTCGACAAATGGGAGTCGAAACTAAATAACAGTTGGTATTTAGTGAAGAGCTTTTCCAGTTCCCCTACTCCACCACCAACAAGAGAAGAAACGGTGAGTAATGGCAGAAGATAAAAGATAATTACTTGACTCGACTCCAGTAGCTTATTGTAATTATTTTATCACCGTTGAGAGATGATGGAAAATTCAGCTGTATGGGATTCGAATATTGAAGGATGAAGTTTAGATGCTCTAATGTTTTTAGACAAGAATACTTCATTGCCTTTCAAATCACTTCAGTTAGTTAGTCTAGTGTATTACTATGTGATTGTTGATAGTCTGTTTTTGCTTTTCCCCTCCCTAATATATTGGGTCACGTCTCTGATCTCAATTCTTTTCCCAAGACAAGAGATATCGAAAGTAAAATCTTTTTTCCTTCAACATGCCAATAAAAATCTCAATGGAAAAAAAACTCCAATAACCAATCAATGTATTGCATTTGGTATTACTTCAGATCTTTTTCCGCTGGACTTACTTCTTTCAGCCGTTTATTCCATATCCGAACACAAACAAATTGGTAACTCGATTTTATCTGAATACCTATAGCTCTGAACAATTGGAAATGTCATTAGTTGAATATTTCTTCCACCATCTTAATTATTTCTCCCTCTTCGACACGAAATATATAACTATTATTTCTGTGAACCCACATTTCGCTTCTATAATTAATTCTATCGTTTTCTTCTCCAATGATTAGATTTATTTATCACTGGCAAAGTCGCCATTTTTAAATACAATTTTCTTTCTTATCTCATCTCAATCCTTCGAGAATCATTACGTATATTTATGAATATATTCTTGTATATGGTTTCCATTTTAGGCAATGCACTTCTTTCGTATTCTAGCCTCATTGAATTAGAATTACACATTAGATATATATATGTGTGTGTGTGTGTGTGTGTGTGTGTGTGTGTGTGTTTATACATACATGTGTACATACATATATGCATACAAGTATTCATATATTATATAAATATTGATATATATGCACATACATTTATACATACATATATACATACATTCATATATATATCTACGTATATCATACACATATACATACATACAGTCATATATATATAAATATATATGTATGCATACATATATACATACATATATGCATACAAACATTCATGCATATATACGTACATATATATATATTTATATAT
>NC_068998.1:26474021-26481496 GCF_001194135.2 Octopus bimaculoides
TATATATATATATATATATATATATATATATGTGTGCACACACAGAGGGGCAGACAGACAGACAGACAGACAGACAGACAGACAGACAGATAGATAGATAGATAGATAGATGGATGGATAGATAGATAGATAGATAGATAGATAGATAAAATCCTGCACGTGTTTTGTGCGTGTGGGCGCGGGCGTGTGTATTTGGAGGCGGCTAGCAATTGTTCAGACATTTATTAACTAAGGAATTTCTGGAGCAATCACGCCATTGATTGCACATCCCACGAAATATGTGTGCTATGTACTCTAGATATGGCATCCAGCTATTTGCGCAGTCACACTCTTTGTATATTGTTAAAAAACGCTTTTTCACTCTTTTATTTCGCAAAAAATATGTTTAATAAATAGTTGATAGACTCGGTATGAAAATAGTGTAACAATTACTTATAGAATAGAACTGAGACTACCACCTCCAGTTTTCTCTCCTTATTGTGAATATTTTCAATTCATACATTTTGTTAATACTTTTAGGGAAAGCATGAAAGGGCCGATACTTAATTTCATCATCCTCTTAAACCTGGTGCAGCAAAATCATTCACTGGCGATAGATTAAACTGCTGGCTCCACCGTCGTATTGTTTATATACATATGGTACTATTTTATATTGCACTTTAGATATTTGTGAGAAATAGATACACGTTGTTCTCTGGGAAAGTTATTTTCAATAGGCAAACATTTTCTTTATCGGGTGGCTCAGCTCTCATCTGGTTATGGTAACGGAATCACAAAGGAAAGTGACTGATATATGAATATCCGTAGTTCATTAAAGCAGAAACTGTTAGTAAATTTTGGGACATGTGTTTATATAAGGAAATATTGTGGTATATTTTAGAAATTAAAGACTTAGCCACACTCAGTCTTGACATGGTTTAACTTCAGACGTCTCATGTGTCAGTCATTGTAATTTCATTAATATAGAATGATCTAAAGCGACGAGCTGGCAGAATCTTTAGCGCGCCAGGCAAAATGCTTAGTGGCTTTTTGTCTGTCTTTACGTTCTGCGTTCAAATTCCTCCGAGGACGACTTTACCTTTCAGTCTTTTGAGGTCGATTAAATAAGTACCAGTTAAAAACTGGGGGCGATGTAATCGACATACCCCTCCCCCGAACTTGCTGGCTTTGCGTCAAAATTTGACATCAATACAGGTACATCTAAAAAGATCCTGAGTTTTCGCACGATTCTCTGACCGTCGCCGTGTTGTTGTTATTATTGTTGTTGTTATTATTATTGTTGTTATTGTTGTTGCTGCTGTTGCCGCTGCTGCAGCTGGCGTAGTCTATCTCACTCTTCTTTTTCTTCTTCTACCTCTTCTTCTTTAGTCCCAGATTGGCCCTAATCAAGCAGCCCTAATGCATTATTGGATTGAGCATGTATATCTACGTCTACATTATCTAATGTAATATCGCCCATCCTGTTTCTTTTTAAAACAATAGAATGTGAATTGGAGGAAAATATGCTGCTATTTCTAGGAAGCCAGACGAGCACGTAGTGGTTCTCTTACGAATTCAAATGAAAATATGTGAAATGACCAGGCGGATTTCTGTTGAAGATATAATCACAAATGAAGATGCCAATGTTTTATACTTGCAAACTGCTGGAAGCTGATATCTATTGAGGAGGACTAAAGAAAGATTCAATTATTTGGCACGTGAGCGTGGTAGGGAAGGGTGGGGGTAACATTCGTTAAAATTGGATTCTTATCTCAAAAGTACCAAAGTGATTTAGCATCATACAGAGAACATTGTATCAAGCGTTGTACTGTGTGCTACTAACAATTGACTCTCAGATACAAGAATTTCGTTTCACTCACACCATTAATGCTCTTGGGTGAAGCATGAAAGTAACACAATCTCATGCTCCATTCCTGTCATCCTTAGTAATTAAAGTCATGGCCGTCATCATCATCATCACCATCATCATCATCATTTTCATCATCATCGTCATCATCATCATCATCATCATCATCATCGTCATCATCCCCATCATCGTCACCACAACTATTACCAAGATCATTGATCATAATGGTCTCTTCCTGTCTTCCAGTGTAGAACCTAGTCATCCGAACCACCTGCTTCTCCTATTTATTAGTTTTCCTGTTGCGATTCTTTTATAACATTTTCATCTCCAGTTTTCTTGTGGCAATGAAAGAAACCATCATTATTGTAGGTGTTGTCGTTGTTGTTGTTGTTGTTGTTGATCCTGTTGTTGTTGTTGTTGATGATGATGACGATGATGATGATGACGATAATGATGATTTTGGTTGTTGCCGCCGACATCATGGTCGTCATTACTTGCCATGTCGAAAAGGGTCCCTTTTTTTATATTTTTTTTATATTTTACGTACTCCAAAGACTTGGATTACAACCAAGTTCTGAGAACGATGGAAAGCAGAAAGGTTTAAGGGTCGGACAAAATGCATTGCAATATTTCTTCCAACATTAGAGTAGGGCGGTGAGCTGGCCGCCGGGCAAAATGCTTAGCGGCACTTCGTCCGTCTTTACGCTTTGAGCTCAAGTTCCACCGAGGTCTACTAGGCTTTCATCCTTTCATACTTTCGGAGTCGATAAAATAAGTACCAGTTGAGCACTGGGATCATTGTAATCGACTTATCCTTCCCCCTCAAAACTTCTGGCCTAGTACCAAAATTTGAAAGCAATATTTTTTCCAACAGTTTATATTGAGTTCAAATCCTACCTTGGCCAATTTTGTCTTTCATCCTTCCAGAGTTAATAAAATACAGTACCAGTAAAGTACTGGTGCCAATTCACATGACAAACCACCTTCCATCTTAAATTTGTGGCCGTCTTCTTATAATAAAGGAAAAATTATTACCACGCTCTTACTGAATAAAAATTATTCTATTTCACGAGCTAGTCTTAATTAAAGAAGCCAGTGATGCGTTACCCGTACCGGAAAATTCTTAAGGTCTTTTTTTTTTTTTTTTTGAACATGCTATTTTTCTTGTTCACTGATATATGAAAAGTATTGTATCTGGAAGAACGATAGCAATAACAACAACAACAAATGGGAACGCTCCCGGAACAGGAAATGGACAACAAATAAGGAAGAAGAGAAAATGAACACCATTTAATACAAAAAAAAATCACATTTAAACAAGCAAAAACAAAACGGTATTCCTATACTTCTGCGTTGTACCAAAGAAGATAATCCAGAAGAAGACAAATAGAAAATTTGTATATTTATGCTTACGAAAAGACGAAAGCAGATTAAATTACGCCTCACGTTATGAAGCACAACAAGCCCTCCAGGATGTATCGGATGAAGTTTTCTTAATAGAAAAAGACAAAAGCTATAGCGCTAAGCAATCAAAATACAGGCTGAAATTGTCAGACATAATTCTGACTCCAGAACCTGGGAAAGAGAAGCACAAGAGTCACACTAAGAAACAGTGGGACGACGTAGGTGAATAGCTATGAGTTTTGTATAAGAGAGATAAGAGAGAGTGGCCAAAACAGGATTAACGAAAGGTGGCATGTACTCAGGAACCGTCAAAATGAACATGCAAGCCTTGATACAGGAAGTATTCTCAGTAAAAGGCACTGAGAGGAAGTGCATGATGACACGGGGAAGAAAGCATAATCGTTATAATTGTCAGAGTAAAATACACTTTAGATCCCAATACTCCGGAAGAACTGAAAAAGTTAATCAAAAACAAGGAAAACAAATGAAAATTAAAAACAACAACAAAAAGAACAACAATACCAGTTTCTACAATATCTCCAAACAAAACTCGGTGAGTAACAAAATAAATATCGTTAAACTCAATATCACAAGCAGATCCGACCTTTTTGTATCACACCTTCTACCATGCGATGAAGAAGAAATAATTACCGATGAAAATGTCCAAATGCTCGTTGAAAACATAAATGGAACGCAACGAACATGTTACCACCACCACCACCCTCAAAATACCTCTCAACATCAAACAGATAAAACATATGAGAAGGAACCATTTCTTCTAAACGACAATAAAATCCATCTTCAGGAAAATACGGAACGTAGAAAGTGAAAAGAACTAAGATGAACGAAGATTCGCCGTTCTGTGAGAATAAAAGAAACAGTTTTGTCCATTTATTTTATATTTCTGCTATTCCTAGGAACGTCATAGGGATAAAGACCTCTGGCACCTTCTCTATAGAGTCCTATCAGAAGTAATCGACATTACCCAAGCGCGACCAACTGTGTCTATGGATATTATTAGGGTATATCATTCTTGGTCTACCTGCTAGTTCTCTTACTGGATTCGTTATCTCACAAGGCAGAGAAATAGCGGCTCGACTTGGAGAGAATCACTGATCTTCGAGTTACATACCTTATCGAGTAACGTTATTCCAGGGATCCTTCAAAAGAACTTTATTTCGGTCATTTTTATGACCATACGCTTTCGATCCTTACCTAACATTCATGACCATAAGCGAGGACAGGCACGAAAACCTCTTCTCTTCTAAGGATCGAATGATGGAGCTGGCGCATTATTGTGTTAACACCTTCACTTCTAGCATCCAATTCAGCCTCCTACTTCCCATCACTTGTAAGTACGACCCTGAGATACCTAAACTTCTCCACTTGTCTCAATGATGTTCTAGTAACATACAAGAGTGCACTGGCAAAATTTTCTTGAGTAGACCAATGTTTGTGTCTGCAACACTAATTCTCATCCTTGCTTTGCAGAATTCGACAGCGAAACCATTCAGTGGATACTTAGTGATCGCCTTCTCATGGGTCAAATAACATCATGGTGTCTGCAAATATCAGTCGTCTGATTGTACACCCAGTGTGACAGAACTACAACAACGGCTACACATGTCAATCCAATTCGTAAAAATCAGGAAAAGGAGAGGTGACAATATACACTCCTACTGAACTCATAATGACACTAATGAATAAAAACAAGATGCGAAATATAGAGCACTAGTGAAATATAAATTACGACATTATATCGAACTTAAAAAACAGTATCTTTCAAACTGTTGATATAAATTAAGGATTTATAGCTCACATTAATGTTCCAAGTGATGTAACCATTAAAGGAGTTCATTCTTATTTTGCCTTCTATTATAATTCCAATTCACATCAAGAAATATAAAGACTCCAGTTTTTGATGGGTATTTTATTTTATTGACACTGGAATGATGAAAGTTAAAGTTAAAGTTGATAGGATTTGAACTGTAACTAAATCATGCCAAGTTATTTCTTGACATGCTATAACAATTCTACCAATCTGAATTGACACGCTTCTATCAAATGGATATAATTAAATAATATAATTTTCATCTTGACATCACATGCTCTATTGTTCATATTCTTGAATTTAATACTCTTGTATTTATTTAAAGCGACGGAATTAGACGTAAAGTATCCGAGAGAGAGAGAGAGAGAGAGAGAGAGAGAGAGAGAGAGAGAGAGAGAGAGAGAGAGAGAGAGAGAAAGAGAGAGAGAGAGAGAGAGAGAGAGAGAGAAAGTGAGAGAGAGAGAGAGAGAGAAATATTACTCTTAGTAGTATTTAGTTATTTAGTTATCAAGTTAGATAGTTAGTTAATTAGCTAGCTAGCTAGTTAGCTACTTGGTTTAATTTATAATGCATATTGTGAACAAGAACGTCGTTGCTTACACATTTGCAGCGAACCAATTCCTAGTTCCCTGCATTAACGTCAGCGAATGTGACTAGGTTTGTCTGAGTTATTTGGAGTGCAAAGATATCACAAGGGGATTCTGCTAGAAAGCACAGGAATATCGGTTTCCTCGTCGATGTTTATATTTTTTGCCGGAATACAACACTGAAAGATATGCACAAGCACGTGCACACACACACACACACACACACACACACATACAGATGCTCGCACTCACACACCTCCATATATACATGCATATAGACATACATACATACATACATACATACATACATACATACATACATACATACATACATACAAACCTATAAATCTTTTGCTGTGTGTGTCATGAGTAACATTGCTAGCCAACATTGCCAGCAAGGAGCTGGAGCTGTAAAATGAAAACAAAAGTAAATATTCAGTGCCAGGCTGGGTTCACAACATGTAAAAGAAATTCCGTTTCTTCGAAAAACTATCTCGTAGATTCTCGTTGTCATCAAATACAACACGATCAATAAATTCACGAGACATAAAGAACAGTTAAGAGAAACTAAGAATGCAGTTTGGGGACTCAAAATCCAACACCTTAAATCCCAAACTACACCAGCTGAAACAAGAACTAATAGCGACAGCAGAGAAATTAAAATATAAATCTGCAGGTTGTAAACAAAAACCTTTGAACAGATTGTTTGCCAGAAAAAATAATGCGTGGGTAATTGGTATGTAAGACACAAACCATAGAAGGAACTGATCATATTTAAAGTTTGGCATGGAGTGCAGACAAGTTCATGACATCTCACTTCGAAGGCTAACTCCATGCAATTCAAGAACAGCATATCCGCGCCAAGAACCTCCAGCATAAAAGGCAGGAAACATAGACAACTAATATAGGCTGTGAAAAACCAAGAACGAACATCAACGACATAATTACCAAATGCGAGATAATATCTTCCAGATACTATACTCCCATGGAACATGATGCGTTGACCAGAACAGAACAGTCTGGAACAGGATGACAGAAAAGAAAACACCAATTGGCGAAGCTAGCTAAATTGAGACCGACGGATTAAAATAATTTTGGTGAAACTTAAAAATGAAAAGAGCCACCAAGTTAAAAAAACAGCCAGATATTGTTGCGTGGGACCGAAAGAAAAAGATATGTTCTGTTGTGGAAATCAGAGGCCCTATGGACACGAATGTGATTAGAAAAATACAGGAGAAAGGAGACATTTATGGATCACTGATAAGGGGTTTGCAAACCCAGTACCAATGATACACTTTAAGCTGGATACCTATTGTTATTAAAGCAACAGGATATGTACAAACCGGTCTGGAGCAAAGTATGTTTGAACTTGGGTTCATGGGGACAGAACGCGATTCCTTAATTCATACACTACAAATGATTACGATATCTGGGACCATAAAAATCTGCAAGACATTCTTAAGACTTAAAGGACAATGAACAAAGCACCATACTTTACAACTTTGCTACTAAGTAAAGCAGATGGCCACTCAAAATTATAAACTCAAAATTGAAAAAGAAAACGGGAACTTTTATATATCGAAGGTTATAAAGGACACAGGTTTCGTGTGTCACATAGCTAGCTAGAGGCGATGGCTTCTTGGAGCTAATTCACGGCAGCTTTCGTCCTAATTTTGGGACTGCCATGTTGGCTTGGCGATAACTATTAATTTCCAGTACCGCTGTCGTATATATATATATATATATATATATATGCATAAATACAAATGTACATATATGTATGTGTGTGAACACACACACACACACA
>NC_068998.1:26481547-26484029 GCF_001194135.2 Octopus bimaculoides
ATATATATATATATATATATATATACATGTATATATATATATAGAAAGAAATAGAAAAGGGGAGAGAGAGAGAGAATTTCTGTCTTTCAAATTCCATTGATAAGTTATTGGTCAGCTCGAAGTGGTTATAGTAGAAGACTTGTGCACGGTGGAATCGAACTCGGAACCATATAGTTGTGGGACAATCTCCTTACACACTGATCAATTATCTCTGTTAGGTTTGACATAATATGTACCAGTAATATATTGATCGATTCAGTCAAGTCTGTCTCTCTGCTACAAAACTTCTTCTGCCGTTTACTTTAAAGAAGATCAATATTTTCATGTTTTCTTTTGAGTGTGATTTGTTGAGATATCTTCGAAATTCCATTCCTCTGTGGTTCACTATAACCAGTTAAAATATTTGGTAAACACATTTAAGTAAATACCCGGCATAACCTACTGTCTCCTCCTTTGTCTTATTTCTTCCTGCTTCAGAATTGCACAGTAGATAACAGAATGATTAATCGATCACTTTAGCAACTCTCATCCCGACATCACTAAAATCTGCTAATTTAAAGAACACGAAATACAACCATAAACATTAATCATTCAGAAGCAACGTTAACCTAATCCTAATTATTGCTGTCTGCGATTAACAGGAGTCCTCTCTTGGTAATGTTTATCATTTGACTACTTAACGCTAAATAACCGAATGTCTATCGCTCGTCGACTTAACGCCATGAAGTTGAAGCTCAGCGCGTACCCTTTGAGGGCCTCTAGGATTTAAAAGGTCTTCACAGATCTATTCATTAACAACAAGCGTGGTCACGAATTGAAAGCTATGGTTTATATTTAACCAAGAGAAGCATAGGTAAGTTCTTCGACAGGAAGTGATAAGCGTTAGCAAAGTTATAATCTCATAGACTTATAACTGGCGAATTAAAGTTGTGATGACCGTGCCTTTTCAGATTCCTAATATTCATGAAACAAACCAATTCACTAATTCCAAAATGAACTCGAAACCAGCTCTACAACTGCAATGACGATGACGGCTTAAGTGATAATACTGCCACTGACGATGGTTTTGATCATGATGATGACGATGGTAAATATTGTGACCTTTAGATTTATTCAGATCTGGATCCAACCTTTCTTAGAGAAACAGTTCAAATCCCGCAAAGAGATGTAAACTGGTGTCTTTAGAACTCCAAGGCTAGAGTATTACCTTATTCTCATTTAGAGAAAAACTCTATATTTCACGGGTTCGTATTAATAACGCGCCTTACCACCGAATAAAAATCGAATCAAACTTACCAGAAACTAGCTGTTATTCAGCAATCGTTTATATGTCAATTTAACACTATCCCCATTGGGCCCTTGTGTGCCTTTAGCGAAGTCTACTGTCTTGAAAAAAATTGGGGCGAAATGTCCATTGAGAAGATAAATTTTACCCTTCTTCCTACAGTCTCGGAGGTCCTAAAAAGAAGATAGCTGACTCTGTAATGAAAAACATAAAATAAAAAAGAAATAGATAATTTCCAAGCGAGTCAATAAAGCAGTTATTAAAGCACTGGGATCGATTTTAATCGACTATTCCCTGCCCTCCTTAAATGTGTGGCCGCGTGCCAATGAAAGAAATCAATAGTAATATTGGAGATGAGAAAATCGTCTGTAGGCTTCTTTAAAATATGGCCATGTCGCTGTGTAAGAAATCAACATTTACAAGTCACCACGACGATTTCCAATAAATCACTTATCTTCTTTCTTTTTTTTTTTTTTAATTGCACCGACAAAACACTGTATTAAAACAAAAAGACGTAAACAAAAGCAGAAAGCCTTTTGAGGAAATGTGTTCCACCACGACTACACACACGTTCACATAAAGATAAAAATCAATATTCTAAAAATAAAATGCAAATACAAAACAAAAATAATTTAATAATTGAGTAAATTGCTTAGGAAAAAACTTTCGCATATTCGATATTCCCTTGATATAGAAATTAATCACTTTATATACATATGCATCTATCCCCACCTCACTCTGTATCTCCCTCTCTGCATAGATGTACATACATACATACATACATACATACATACATACATACATACATACAGACAGACAGACATACATACATACGCACATGCATACGAACATACTAGAATATATGTAATATATGTATGCAATTATCTATGCAAATGTCTATGTGTAGTACACAGATGGGCGGCAGACTTAATCTGTTTCGTTTTTTAAACATTGCCACTTTGTCCTTGGATATGCATAGGGAACTCTTTATGGGGTCAGCCTCATGCCTGAAGCTGCCTGCCTCGCTTCCACAAACTAGTTTCGAAGGCTTGGATATTCCCTTCACATCAGGAATGAACAATTAACATTTGTATGTGCATGTATAGATATATATTTTTGTTAGTGTGTGTGTGTGTGTGTGTGTGTGTGTGTGTGTGTGTGTGTGTGTGTGTGTGTGTGTGTGTGTGTGTGTGTGTG
>NC_068998.1:26486115-26488310 GCF_001194135.2 Octopus bimaculoides
TATATATATATAAATTTAGATTCAGGTGAATATGGTACTTAAGTTTAGGCACCAGAATTAAGTATGGTATTATCAATACAGTTTTAAAATAAGGTCATTAAAGTCAAAATAAGCAACAAGGATATCCAAAGTTAATGCAGCACGATCGTTTCATGCGGCTCCATTTAATTAAGCAATGTGAACATTACATCAAAATGTAAAATGCAGAGAAATTTACTGAAATTACATTTCAACCGAAGGACATATTTTTATAACTACATTTAAACTCTCCAAGTAGAAAGGAAGAATACAAAAAAACATTTTGACTTAGTCAGACCATCCAGGCTAGTGAATAATTCTAAGCAGATTTTTAACTGTCACTGATTTTATTTGTGTTTTTTTTTTGTTTGTTTTTTTTTTCTGATTTATGGACCATCTTATCAGACCTAGTGATTCAAAGCTTAAGAGGGCACTGGCATTTTCTTTGCAGGGAAAGGGAAAGGGGTAAACAGTATAGACAGTAAACACGGATGATATAGTTATAAAATTTCTTAAGGTTTAGTGATAAACTACTATAGGATGGGGGTTCTCTACTAGCAGACCAGTTTATGATGGAGTAGGGGAAGTATTATCATAAGGCACCTAGGTCAAAAGTATATAAAATAAAGTTGCAATATTGTGTATTATATAATATTTTTTACCTGTTATTTCGGTTAAATCATTTTATATATTTTCACTGAATTATTCTCCTTAAATTTACGAAATATATATTCCGCTATGAGCATAAAGCCTACATATAACGTTGTGTAAATGTATATACACGTACATTGTGGCAGTCAACTCTCAACTTGCAGATGATTAAGACCATCATTGACAAATTATCTTATCCTTGATATTAATGACAATGGCTGTCAGCAATGACCATGCTGAAATTTAAAGCCAATAACAGTTTGCATAAAAACGGTATCTCACCTATAAAGTAATGTAGTCCTGAAACAAACGAGCAAGATCTCCGGCTTCGCAATGTAGGTATGTTATTACGGAAAATGCTTCTCCGAGAGAGCTATCTAAATAAATACTAGAGGGTCTCTTCCTCACAGCTGCTGAATGATCATTGACACTACTAAGTTCATCCGCCATTTTTTTTTTCGTTCTGCACCCTCCTTGCAAATCAGGCTTGGTAGGGTTGCTGGTTCAGTCGCCGACGGTCCGACCATGTGACAGGTTGTACTGGATGACATGTTATCAGTAGCATTAAGAGTGACTTGATACATTCATGCTTGTAGAACTTTGTAAACAAGCCTGTATTCTCTTTCGTTAGGCAGGCTCAAGGTGTGAAAGTATTTTTGTTGCTTTTGGTATTATTAGATATAATCATTTTGCTTTCACAATGTAAAGTTCAAAGGTACAACGCCCAGTTTAGATCTAGCGAAACGTCTACAAAATCAACTGTTGACAGTTTGGTAATAACTGTGATTTTGAAGCCTAATTGACTAAAGGCAGTGGTTAGCTTTTTTCTTAAATTGATCAAGAGTGTGAGCATCACAACCATAGGAAATTCCCAATCCATTGCCTCGATATAGACCAGCATCGAGGGATGAGAACCTCGATTTCAATGTAAGAGATCTACTAGATCACAGATGTCAATACTGCCATACGATCCATTCGATACACCGGACAATTCATCTGTTACTGGATGTTTTAACCAACGCAGAGCCCTTACTAAATAGAAGTATTTTTCTCGAAGGAACGATAAAGTCTAGGTCTATATGGTCTATATCTTTGCAAACTCAATCGCCTTATCAAGCAGCGATCTCGATTTAGAGGGATAAAAATCTATAATATCGAACTGTTTAAATCTAGCCCTATGGTTATCCCTTAAATTCTTGAACCATATTATTACAGAATTGTTATTATCCCATTGTTTTAGCATAGTGGTCTCTCTGATTTTGATATTATTTTAGTAATTTTTTGGCTACTAACCTGATTCCAGTTCTAGCCAGATTTCATAATCTATAAATGGCCTCATTACTGCAATTAGGTTCTTTTTAGACATTCTCAAGTTTCTAATATCAGATTTTAGTTTGGCTTGAAAGGAGTTACGGTACTTATAATTTAATATTGGTAATTAAATCAAGGAGGTCTCCCTCAAAATAGGTTAAATCATTTATCCTGAGAAGGGTGTGTGTGTGTGTGTGTGTGTGTGTGTGTGTGTG
>NC_068998.1:26489665-26490526 GCF_001194135.2 Octopus bimaculoides
ATATATACGCACCTATGTATGTACAAGTATGTTACATTATATTGAACGAATACGAGAGATGTGCTGAATACATGTAGAATATATGTTATTTTCTATAAATCTCAGAATCGTGGGAGCAAATGTTGCAATAAATTTCACCCACACACCCACATATAAATGTGTGTGTATGTATGTATGTAATCCGCATTCCACCCTATGAAGCGCCCACACATCTTTATTGCTGAGAAATATTCAACTAAATAGTAATTATAAAGAATGTTCCTCTCTAATGGTACATGAATATAAACTAAACAACTTAAATCTGTTGTACGGTGCAGAAACAAATGTGTTCTAGTATTTTGTGTTCTACTATTAAACCCTCATATTCTCCACTCTTGCGTTATATTTTCTTTGTATCAATCTTATGCAAAGAGAAGTTCCACATATGTATCCAACCCTGGAATATACTCTACTGTAGGATAACATGTGGTAGCCAGATAACAACATAATAGTCCTTAAATGCACGTTACGGAATTTTTACTTCAATTATACTATACGGGGGAGTGCTGAGAGGTTCCTGGCTTTGGGTAAAAGGAAATACAAGAAAATCAGTTATGATTTTATTTATTCGTATTGCCGTCTAATATTCACACTTATTGCAGTGGTCCTTTAGTTTTTCTAAGCACTGTAAAAGAACTTGGAAGACTGGACCTCCAACCCTTTGCGATACTCTCAAAGTCAGGAACATTTCAGCACCATATATATATATATATACTTTATTTAAAAGCAGCAGAAATATAACAAAAAAACCGTTACTCTGAGTTTCACGTTCCCGTTCATCGGACAGTTTTCTAACAAAACTGTCCGATGAACGGGAACGTG
>NC_068998.1:26491302-26492450 GCF_001194135.2 Octopus bimaculoides
TACAAGAAAATCAGTTATGATTTTATTTATTCGTATTGCCGTCTAATATTCACACTTATTGCAGTGGTCCTTTAGTTTTTCTAAGCACTGTAAAAGAACTTGGAAGACTGGACCTCCAACCCTTTGCGATACTCTCAAAGTCAGGAACATTTCAGCACCATATATATATATATATATTATATGTGTGTATATATATTTTTGTGTGTGTCTGTGCTTCTCCCCCACCATCGCTTGACAACCGATGTTGGCGTGTTTACGTCCTCGTAACCTAGGGGATCAGCAAAACAGACCGGTGGAATAAGTACCAGGCTTACAAAGAAAAATGTCCTTCGACTAAAGGTGGTACTCCAGCATGGCCACAGTCAAATAACTGAAACAAGTAAAAGAATATATATGTGTGTGTGTGTGTGTGTGTGTGTGTGTGTGTGTGTATGCATGTGTGTATGTGTGTGTGTGTGTGTGTTTATAAATCCCTTTAACTTTGTAGTTTCACAGTTGCATGAACATGTGTGCAGGCAAAGTGGTTGTTGTTGTTGTTGTTGGATGTTTGTTGTGGCGTATTTGAGGGAGTAGGAGAGGGGAGAGGAGAAGGAAGTTGGTACAGTGTGATGTCTGCGGCTGGATATCTCATCACTGTATTAGAGTGAAACTTCGGTATGTCCATTGGTAAATATATCGAGATAAGATTGTGAGAGGCGGTGAACAAATGCGTAGATGCGAGAAAGGCGGGAGAGAGAGAAAGAGAAAGAGAGGGGGGAAGGTGGAAGGAAGAGGGAGGAGGAGTGTGGGAAGAACAGAGGGAGTGAAGAACGAAATGAGTAGACCTAGAGAGGAAGACGAGTGAGAAGAGAGAGAAAGCGACTGATACAGGGAAGAAGAGAGAAGGAAGATGCAGGGAGGGAGAATTTGTGAGAGAGAGAGAGAAAGATATTAAAGTTATTGTTCCCACGAGAGAAAGGAAATATAAAAGGCATAGAGAGTGTAAAAAAGAGAGAGTTGAGAAAGAAAAAGCAAGAAGGAGGGAGAGAGATGAGGGTCAGAGACAGCGTTTGGTAGGGGGGTGCGTGTGGGGGGGGGTTGCAAAAGTGAAGATTATCAAAACAAAACTGGGAGAAAAAATATTATGGTTTTAGAGAGAGAGGGGGAGG
>NC_068998.1:26492460-26494165 GCF_001194135.2 Octopus bimaculoides
TTGAGAAAGAAAAAGCAAGAAGGAGGGAGAGAGATGAGGGTCAGAGACAGCGTTTGGTAGGGGGGTGCGTGTGGGGGGGGGTTGCAAAAGTGAAGATTATCAAAACAAAACTGGGAGAAAAAATATTATGGTTTTAGAGAGAGAGGGGGAGGAAAAGGAAAGAAGAGAGGGGAGGGGAGGGAGAGAGGAGAAGGAAGGAGAAAGAGAGAGAGGAAAAGAGTTCAAGTGAGAGAAAGGGAAAGAAAGGTGATATGAAAGAAATGTCTATGTCTATGGTGCACATGTGAGAAAGAGAGAGAGAGAGAGAGAGAGAGAGAGAGAGAGAGAAAGAGATTCCCGTGCTGCATATAGAGAGGGAGACAGAGAAAGAAGGCATATGGAGATGCAGAAATATGAGGGAGAAGGAGAGGAAATAGAAGAGAGAGAGAGGGGGTGTATGTGCTTGTTTGTGTGTGTGTAAGAAAAGAAAGAGAGAAAGAGATAGGAAGAGAGAGAGAGAGAGAGAGAGAGAGAGTGAGCATGTGTGTGTGGATGAAGTGTATTCGTACATGAGTGTGTGAGAAAAGACTAAGAAAAGAAGTGTGTTTGTGTGTGTGTGTGTACGAAGCGTGCCTGGAAAGACAGAGCTGAGTTCGTGAGTGTGTGTATGTGGACAGAAAGAAAGAGAAAGAGAGACAGATCAATACACAACAGAGAGAGAGAGAGAGACAGAGAGAGAGATAGAAAGAGAGAGAGAGACAGAGACAGAGAGAGCAAGGGAGTGTTGCGTGCGTATCTGTAGATATGCGTGTGTGTAGGTGTGCAAGCGTGTGTGGCTATGCGTGTGTATGTGGGTGTGCTTCTTTGTGTGTGTGACTGTGTGTGTGTATGCGTGTGTGTGTGTGTGTGTGTGTGTGTGCATGCCCCTGAGTGTGTGCGTATTTTGTGTGTTGATAGATATAACGTGTGAATGTGGATTTCTCTCAAGAGAACGCATGTGTGTTGTTTATATGTGTGGTTAGATTCGATAATGTGATAGACAGAAAAATAGAGACGGAAAGAGAGGAGAAGCGGAAGAGAGAATACTGAGAGTGACAGAGACAGGGGGGGGAGAAGGAGGGAAAGAAGAGAGCGAGAGAGTGTAGAAGTGAGAGAGAGACAGAGAGAGACACAGAAACACAGAGAGAGAGAGAGAGAGAGAGAGTTGTGAAAAACTGTTTTGGTGATGGGTGAATATCTGTATAAGAAAAATGAGATTTGATAAACTGAACAAGTGTGCTAGAATGAAAGAATGAAAGAATGAAAGAATGAAAGAACGGTAGTAATGTTGATAATGATGGGTGAGATAATGTGGTATTGTTGTGGTATAGTGGGGAATGCATTTGAGATGGTGGTGATGATGATGATGATGATGATGATGATGGCAATGAAAAAGACGTGGAGGGGGGTGGGGTGATGCGAGATGGTGATGGTGGTGGTGATGATCATAGGGATAGGAAAGAGGATAATGTGAGTTAATGACGATGACGATGATGATGATGATGATGATGATGATGGGGATGATAATGATGATGATGATGATGATGATGATGACGATGACGATGATGATGATGGTAATGATGATGATGATGACGATGACGATGATGATGATGGTGATGATGATGATGATGACGATGACGATGATGATGATGGTGATGATGATGATGATGATGACGATGACGATGAT
>NC_068998.1:26500989-26505890 GCF_001194135.2 Octopus bimaculoides
ATGTGAGTATATATGTATATATATATATGTATATATATATACATATATAAGTATGTATGTTTATGTATGTATATATATATATATTTGTGTGTGTGTGTGTGTGTGTGTGTGTGTGTAACAGTTCAACATTTCATGCGTTGTTTCAGACCCTGCAAACTAGTAGTGGCATCAGGTACATCATTTATAACTGATGGGTCGGCTAGGTTTGCGAAATATTTAGATTTCACTTTTTACAATCATTTCTAACATTTTTTTTTTTTTTGTTCCCGTCCTTCAATTTTTTTCGTTCTTCTTCATGTTTTTCCTTTGTTTTTTTTTTTGACGAATTTAAAAACAAAATGTCAAATCCCTCAGCTTAATGTGTGTGTATATGTATGTACACAAGTGTTAGTAAAATATGCGTATGTGCGTATGGGCAAAGTGCCCGTATGTCTCTACATATATATGTATGTGTGTGTGTATGTGTGTGTTTGTTCGCGTGTGCGTGCGTATCTATATCTGTTTGTGTGCCGTATTGTCTTGTTGTTGTTGCTGTTTCGCTCCAGGTCAGACGTGACTCAAGAGACATATCATCAGAATTGTTTCCAGTCACAACTACCTCGTCGTTATTTTTTCAGGACATTATATATCTAGGACAATATTATCCAGTGTGCTCTCCTCGTTTACGAAGGTGTTCTCTGAGGGAGATCATCTAGCTGTTGTTTCTAGCATATTGAGCGTCTACGTTAGATTATTCTTCTGCTAGGCGTGTATAACAGTGTACATATATGTGTGTGTGCACGTGCGTATGTATATCCGTAGTTGTGTTATGCGTGTGATTGTGTGTATGTATGTATGTATGTATGTATTGTGTGTGTGTGTGTTTGAACAGTAGTTTCACTCCCTTCCATGTTGCCACCACCTACTTGTTGTTTACCGTAGGTCCACCCTGATCACTCAGATCTATGGACAGACATTCCACCCGTGGCTATTTCCATTTCAAAAAGAGTATCTATGACTGTAATACCCAATGTGTTAAACACACAAGTGTTTGTGCTTCGATAGTGATAATTTTCTTTGGCTGCTGTTTCTAGCAGATCAAGCGACCAGCTTGCAGCTCCGTTACTGGGTTGATCTACACTGGATCGACATATCCATACATATACTTAGGTGTATTTCATAATTTTTGTCCTTTAGCCAACTGAAGAACCAATCAACCACTACCATCATCATCATCATCACCGTCGTCGTCGTTGTCGTCGGCAGCGGCGGCGGCGAGGCGGTAGCGGCGGCGGCGGCGGCGGTAGCGGCGGCGTCTTCATCATCGCCAACATCATCTTTACCACTTACCACCAACATCAGAAATAATAACCAAATCCCCCTTAAGTCACAACGTATTGTCTTGGATTGTGTAGGGTTACTTGCATATAAGGAGATAAAAAAAAAAGAAAGCCAGATGGATTGGTCATAACTGAAAGCTGGAGAACCGTTGATCAAGAGGGGTGGGCACGGGGCTAAACAATAGCAGCAACTACATAGCTACCGTCCTCTTCCTCCTACTCATCATCATCATCATCATCGTCGTCATCACAACCACCACAATTGTCATCACAAACTGCCGCCATCTCCACCACCACCACCAACAATAGCAACGACAACAAACTGCAGCTATATAGAATGAATGAAGATAAACAGCTTCTTAACTGCCAACTAAAGTTTGTGCTTTCTGCTAGCTTGTTTAAGTGAAGAAATGCTGCGGTTTTCCTTAAGCTCGGCTCGTTTTGCCTGATTGACTGCAGCTATAAAAATGTTCAGGCTGGTGAATTTCAGCTTGGAAACCGTCACGCTTTCTTACTAGCTGTTTCTTATTTTCAGAATAATTTCTACATTCAGTATTATTCTTAGCATTATTTTTAATTTAATTTCATTGCTTCAGGTTTGTGAGGTGAGGTTTGGTAGCGGAGAGACGCATATCGTCGTTCAAATTGACTTCAAGATATACACACACACACACACACTCACACACACACACACACACACACACACACACACACACACACACACACACACACACACACACACTCACACACACACACATACATATATATGTGCATATATTTATGTATATGTATGCATGTATATGTATATATATACTCAAACGTTTATGCATATATATGTACAGGTATGTAGGTATATAATGTATATTCATATATAAATATGCACACATTTATGTATATATGATTATGCGTGTGTATATACATGTGTGTGTGTGTGTGTGTGTGTGTTTGAGTATATGTCTATTACACACACCCTAACAAATTTATTATTTTGAATTCCATTTTTATTAATTTCTTTTTTCGTTCGAGGAGACAAGGAATAGAAAGCGTTACGTAGCCGTTCTAACTTCACACACACACACATACACTCTCTCTCTCTCTCTCTCTCTCTCTCTCTCTCTCTCTCTCTCTTTATCCTTCTGTCGATCTATTTATCTGTCCATTTATCTGTATATTTGTCCACGTATCTATCTATCGCTCTTTCCGTCCCATAAATCAGGGTTCACTCTAGAGTGCTCGAAACTGAAATAAAATTGATATCGATTGGCTAAAATATTTGATGCGGTACCCCAGCATGGCCGCAGTCCAATGCTAGAAGCCACCAACAGTGTGTGTGAGTGCGTGCGTGTGCGTGTGTGTGCGTGTGTGTGTGTGTGATGCCGTCTAATTGAAGATGAAATTGTCCATACACATCGCACGCCTATCTGATAGTAAAATGGAAAATTTTGTTGTTTTTGTCGGGTAGCAACAAGTAGACCGTATTCGAGTAGACTTATGATCAAGGACTCTCCACCCATAGCCATCATGCTATTATTTCTAACAGTATACCCTGGACCACATCATATGGTATGGAAAGAGATTTCTCTGCTATTTTTAGCCGGTCGCCTAACTACAGGAGACAGGTTCTTTTATAGTCCCAAGTGGGAAAGTCTTAAGGTAAATGGAGGTGTTTAATTAAAATTTGAACCATTAAAAGCGGTGGACTGGCAGAATCGCTAGTGCTTCGAACAGAATCAGTTGTGTTTCCACTGTTTACGTCTTGAGTTCAAATCCAGCCGAAGCCAACTTACTTTTCCTCACTCTGGAAATCGATCAAATAAAATATCAGTCAAGTATTAAGGTCAATTAATCGACGAACACTCTTTCCTCAAAATTGTGACTAAATTAAAAACTATCAGTACAACAGCAACTGTTTAGTTAGTTAAATAGTTGAAGCGTCGAACAAAATGCTTTATGGTATTTAGTTACGGGTTCCTTACATTCTGAGTTCAAATCCTGCCGCGACCAACCCTGGTTCCCATTTTTTTTTTAGGTCAATAAATACGAGAATTAATGGTATCGTCTAAACCTCTGTCTAAATTTTCAGGCCGTTTGTCAAAGCTAGAAACAATTACTTTTAATGTTAGAACAGTGGTTTACCAGAATCTTCAAAGCGTGTCTTTACGTTCAGATCCGCCTGCGGCCAGCTTTGGTTTTCATTTTTCCTTAGGCAATAAAATAAATGACTGAGGTCAATGTAATCATCTTCTCCACTCTCTGAAAGCAGATAGCTTTGTGTCTACAGAAGAAATTATAATAATTATTGTTATGAAGGCAGTGCTTAGCAGCATTTGCTCCGGCTCTTCACGTTCTGAGTTCAAATGCCTCCAAGGTTTACTTTGCCTTTCATACTTTCGGAATTGATAAACTAAGAACCATTAAAGTAACGATGCAATTCTCTTGGCTCCTCCTATAAAATTTCAGGTTTACTTCTTTTTCCTATAGCAGAAAGGGTTATTAAGGCGGAGAGCCGTCAGAATCGTTTGCGCATAAGAAGCATTTCGTCCGTCTTTACGTTCTGAGTTCAAATTCCGGCAAGGTCGACTTTACCTTTCATACTTTGGGGTGGTGGGTCAATGAAATAAGTATCAGATGAGCGCTGGGATTGATATAGTCGGCTAGTCCCTTCCCTTGAAAAATTTCAGGTCTTATGCCTAACTAGAAAGAATTATCATCATCTTTAGTAGTAGTGGTGGTAGATAAGTATACGATTAAGACTTTCAATTAGAGAATAAGCTTTAATTTAATACGAATCCAAGATTAAAAATAAAAATAAATGGTCACAAGGATTTCTATAAGACTCCGTCCAACTCATTATTCTCACATCGGTCCAAACGTTTCTAATTAGCGACTGATTGACCCCACCCAAAATAATATTATCTCTAATTAGCGACTGAAGATGACACCCAACAACTCAACATCATCGTTTTGTAAAAAGTCTTATCTTTTCTTTCATTTTGGAAGACGCTCTATGTCATCGATTTTCATTCATCGCTATACAGAAACATATGCGCACCCCATCTCACTCCCGTCCTCCTCTTTCTCCTTATTAAAAGACATTCATACTCTCTCACACTCACACATACATATTTGTATATGCATATCTGTATATATATATAAGAGAGAATGAAGGAAAGACTATATAATAGTATAATCATGTTATTGTCTCCTGGACAGTTTCTATGATCGTGACACAGACTCTGCTCCCTAAAACAAGTCTTTCTTGATTTATTGCCTATTGATGGGTCCCACCCCTCTCAGCTTCCGAACTTAGAATCGCATCGAAATGATAGCACTGCATGTGTATGCACATAATATATGCGCATGTTTCACAGTGTAGTTTATTATGCATTTCTATGTATGGTGTCGTGTGTGTGTGTGTGTGTGTGTGTGTAGCCAGAACATTTTCTCCCAACTAGATTACTTGCCGAACTTTAATTTGATAATCGCTGTATACATACATATATGTATATACTCTCTCTCTCTCTCTCTCTCTCTCTATCTCTTTCTCTCTCTCTCTCTCTCTCTCTCTCTCTCTCTCTCTCT
>NC_068998.1:26505900-26508398 GCF_001194135.2 Octopus bimaculoides
TATATATATATATATATATATATCTTTGTTTGTTTTCATGTCTAGTTATATAGAAATTTAATTTAATATTAGATTAGACGGAAGAATCATGCAATACGTTTTAGCAGAGTAGAAGATATCCATTAAACTTCTACAAGAAGACGACTGACAGTGACCTCTAAGTTTCAGCATGCTAGCCTTTTGTTTGTGTATGTGCGCGCATTTAATTCCACATATATATTTCTATATATATTGCTCAGTTTAGAGTGTATCTTCTGACCTTAAAGTTACGCTCTACCTCCAATATATTTTCGTAACAACCATTCGTTGCCTCTTAATAATCACCCCCAAAAATTCTGAACTGAAGTTTAATTTCATTGCAGTCTACGTAAAGTGGTTGCAATAAGAGTTATTAAGTTATTATATTCACACTCAAAACTAACAATAAATTTATTGTTAGTAAAAGGAGGTCGAACGAGAGAATATTTTAACTATGTAATATAACTATATAAGCCTCTTCATAGAAGTGACCCATCACACAAGGTCTGCGTGCGTTAAGAGAATTAGGAGCTGTTACTTCTCGTCTGTCTCTTTGGTGATTGTAGGTCATCTTTATCGCTTAGTCAGGACAAAATACAAGGTCGATGACCTTCTACAGGACCACTGAGACTGGGAAATATCCTCAAAATAAGTTGGAAACATCTTCAAACCTAAGAATTAGTCTGAATCCTTGCAGCATAGTGGACTCCGTTAACAACATCGAAGGACCATGTGTTGCCGTTAAAGCTAGCGACGAATTAAGTCTATTCAAGGAGGTCACTGCATTTGAACCCAGAATGCAATGAACCGGAACAAATTTCGCAAGACATTTCATCCGATACTCTAACAGTTTCACAACAAATCCCAGTCCAACACTGGGAGACCCCTAAAGAATGAAAGTCCAATTAACCGCGGTGGGATTTGATCGCAGAATTCAAGGTGCCAGAACATAAGGAGACTAGTAATGAGGGCAAGGCATTTCGCCCGAAGCTCAAACGACTTTGCCCATTCGCCATGGCTAAACACATGAATATTTGGAAGCTCAGCTTCTTCATCAGGATGCCCTTACACCTTACGGCATTATGGGAGCCTAATGTTGAGGATTAAAAGACTCGATTACCAGTATTGTTTACTATAAATAACTAAAGCAACAGCTTTATGAGTTCCTTCCCTGTTCTGTTCCAGGTTATTCATATAAAACTAAGTTATTGACAAATTTTAAAGCCATCCTAACAATTAATAGTAATTATGATGCTTTTGACTGTCTAGTGGTGATATATGAACATATTCTACAATCCTTTGGAGGGGCAGAAAACGTAAAATGTTTAAGAACTTGGACTTGCAAATAATCCTTTCTACTATAGGCACAAGGCTGGAAATTTTGGGTGGGTGGGTTAGTCAATTACATCGACTCCAGTACTCCACTGGAACTTATTTCATAGGCTTCCAAAGGATGAAAGGCAAAGTCGGCCTCGGCGGATTTGAACTCAGAACGTAAAAGCAGACAAAATGCCGCTAAGCATATTGCCCTGCGTGCTAACGATTCTGTCAGCTCACCGCCTTTGGACTTACTAATAATAGCAGTCAGATTAACCAAGGTGAGATACATTGAGTAGAGTAGTCTTATGTTTTGTAATGTCTTGACGTTCTAACAAAATAAAAGCAGGTTAGTCGTGATTGGGACGCCTTTCAGCACATTTGTGCGCTATCAGTTTTGACGTAGAAGCTAAACAACTAGAATAATTTGTTGCTATATATACGAACACATTATGTATACATTTTATCATTGCCGTCTAAATGATGCCCACCTTTCTCTCTCCCAGCCTATTCAGTCTAATGATGTTCAGTCTCGCTCCCCACTTGTTCTGGTGATCCGTTAAGAACTAGTTGTTTTATGAATAGAGAACATAAAAGCAACAGGTTGTTTTTTGGCGCATTCTTCCTCCCCTGGAGTTTATTTTCCTCTGAAAAGAAGTTATTTCTTCTCGTATACCTAAGTTTGTTCAGTTTTCTTTCAATCAATACGATTTTTTTTCCTGTTTTTTTCTATTTAAATGCTTCTATTATTTACGTAATGATCATTATGCATACATTCGCGCGCGCGTGTGTTGGCATGTATGTATAAATGCATATATATTCACGCCAGCACACACACATGTATGCATAGAATAATTTTCTTGATTGTGTATATTCTAAAGAAAAGGATCAGATACATCAGATACACACACACACACACACACACACACACACACACACACACACACATACACACACACGCACACTCACTCATTCACACAAAAGGTTAATACTCATCTTTACTGTTGAAGCTCGCCCTCCCTTTCTTAAACGATTCGCGGGTAAACTAACTTCTAGGGAGCTTTTGTCACCTATTTTTCAGCGTTTGCTAAAATGACTATAATTTAATATCTCTCTCTCTCTCTCTCTCTCTCCCTCCTTGGCTCATTGTTATCTTTTGAAGA
>NC_068998.1:26508539-26516229 GCF_001194135.2 Octopus bimaculoides
TATATATATATATATATATATATATATATATATATATATATATATACATATATATATATACTCCTACCTTATTTATACTTTAACTTTAATAGAAACAGTTCAGTATAATGCAGACCATTGTTTTACAACCACATCTCTCTCGGTAAACCTTCATCTCCGCATATACACACTCTCTCTCTCTTTCTCTCTCTCACTCCCTCTATCTCTCTCTCTCTCTCTTTCCTTCCCACATTCCTCCTCTCTTACCCCTCCTACTGTTATGCTCGCTCCTCCTATTCTGTGCCTCCCCCTCTTCCTCTCCTTAGTTTCTCCTCCACCCATCGCCCTCGATTACCTTCTTGCTCGTTCCCTCACACCCATTCGTCCTCGCCTCACCCTTATCCTCTACCCCTCTTCTCTATTTCTGCCCACCTTTTTTCTTCCCTCTCTTCCTAATCACCTTCTTTCACTCAACTGTGTCCCACCCTCTCTTTCATTCATCTCTCCTCCATTATATCCACCCCAACCTCACCTCTGTCAACTAGCTTTCCCACCTTCTCGGCGGCCCCTACAACTGACCCATTATATTCATGTCATAAAACTGCACCCAACATTGTACTTATTTTCCACTCAATTCATTTGCTCCCAGTCCATTGTTATTTCCCCACTTCAGTTAGAAATAAGCAACAATTATATCGTGCCCACAGTCAGCGCCAACTAACCAGGAATATATTTTCCTATCATCTTCAGCTTGCATGTTTGTGTGGAGACCAGAACGATAGTTTGTTAGCGGAGACAAACTGAATTTGTTTCTAGTTAACCTTTTTAATTCTATTGTTATATTTCGGGATGGTCGATTCTTCCAACATTAAATACGTTAACACTGAACTATTGTTTAAAATACTCCTAACATTAAACATATTAACGCTCTACTACTGGTTTGAAATAGTTTTTTGTTGTTTTGTTACGAGCTTACTTGGAGATTTAGAATTGAACTCTCCCGTTTTGTACGTTATAGTTACCAATACAGCAGAACACAACACGCACGCACACACACACAATGAAATATATGGCGATAGATAGATAGATAGATAGATAGATAGACCATATGTATGTATGTAGTTTATTTGTGAACCTTTTTTGTTACTGCTACTCATAATGTCTCCCTTTCCACTGACGAACTCGTTAGAGTGTCGGACAAACAAAATGCCTTGTGATATTTAGTTCTGCCCTTCCACGTTCTAAATTCCAGTCCCGCCGAGGTGGAGTTTGCCATTCATACTACCATACGACGCGATATAATAATGAACCAGTCGAGACCTAGTATCGTTTTGTATTCCTTTCATACATCCTAAGATGTGTATGAAATCGTAATAGAATACCGAATATCACGTAATCAAATTTGAAAACTTAAGAAAAATAAACCATGTTCCTTAATTACTACTTGTTACAGTTAATTCTTCTATCTCTGTTTTATTCACTTTCTCTTCTTCTTTCTATCTATCTCCCTTTCTCTCTCTCTCTCTCTCTCTCTCTCTCTCTCTCTCTCTCTTTCCCCTATACACACACACACATATGTATTCTTGTGCAGTGAATGTCCGTTATGGAGGACCACTTGTGAGCGACATTCAATGGACATTTCAAATTTCAGGTTACTTTTAGACTTTCCCAGTTGCAGAAACTGAACAGGTGTATTAATATTGCTCACATACACAGGACACACTCACACAAACACACACAAGCATACACACACAGAGCTACTTGAACATATTCACTGTATGATTTACATTTAACACACACACAAACGCCCAATAACTTACACACAGACACATCAAGTAATATAAAGCTAGACGCCTCCAATGACTTACACACAGACACACGCCATAATATGTACAGAAAGCATCCTCTACATCCCAAAACTTGAACGTAATGTTCACACACAATAGCTTACACGCACAAACATATGCATCCTTACATATTTACACACTCATACACTGAATCAGTAGTATCAACAATACGTTGTAAAGCAACAATGAGCAACAGAGCGTAGGTGTTTAAACTTGGGAAAAACGAGTTCGCAACACAGGTTCGCTTCACAGCAATCGCTATTTCACATATTGTGCCAGTGGTGGTAAAGAAATGCCAAATCCGAACACCTTCCACCTTCTATATTTTCTGCAATCAATATGTTATATCAACATGTTGACCAAAGTTTATCAAATCTAATTATCTCTATCACAATGATCTTTGATTGGGAAAAATATATAAAAATCGATCATTATTCATTAGCGACAGAGGCGGAAACATTCTCCCTTACACCTAACTACCGCAGTATAGTTTGTTCTAACAGAACATCCACGTTTAAGTGGGAATAAATATCATTCATTGTTATAGTTTCTTAATGGTCTTGGTATGTATATTTTACTCCAATTTACGTAAAAGGTGGAAAACGGTGGGCATCCAGGAAACCAGCATTGTGAGACCATTTCTATTAAGTTTCGGAGCAGTTTCATATTGCACATCCACCTGTGCTTTGGCAAAACCTTTAAAGCGTCGGAGAAAATCCCTTGTGGTATCACCGCCCTTTACTTTCTGAGTTCACATCAAGCTGCAGCAATCGACTTGGATTTCCGTCCTTCCGGGTTCCATAAAGCATAGCCATTCAAATCCTTGTGGTCTTTTCCATTCATGTAATGCACTCTAGATGTGATTCGAACTGTAACAGAACACATATAGGTCATCATACCGATGCTAGCTTTGGGGAAGACTTGCACATAATCTTTAACACTTTTCTTACGACATAATTCGTAAGTGCTTCATCAAAAGGTCGTCCGTTTAAGATATTTCAGCCATTCTTAATATTACACGACTTTATTTCTCTGTAGTCTTTCTTTCTCTTTGTCTCTAAAACCCTATTTTCTTTCTACCTTGTATAGTTTTCTCATCTCTTTCCTTTTCTTCCTCCCCCTCTCTCTGTCTCTTTCCCTGTCTCCCTCTGCATATATCTCTTTGTATATATACATATATATGTGTGCGTATACGCACACATACATACCCCACTCACACAGATATATATATATATATATATATATATATATATATATATATAGAGAGAGAGAGAGAGAGAGAGAGAGAGATAACTAGCTTCCGTTAACTGATGATCCAGTGCCTTTTTCTATGCGTATATAATTACGTGACGACATTTAAATTTTCTCGTGAACATTATGACTAATTTTTATTTTAGCGAGCCTAGTAACACATAGAGGCGGAAACACTCTCCCTTACACCTAACTCTAATAGAAAAATGCAAATGATTAAAACTAAATCTAACGTTACGTACCAACCCACTAAGGAGTCCTCTTTCAGTGAAGAGCAGGTTAATAAATAACTTATCTTCTGTGTGGGGGAATATATTGTCCCAGCGGGAAAGACCAAAAAGTAAACATATACTGTTGAATGTTACGTTTCAAGAAAGGGTTTGGCGGGCTCCCAGCGGTTAGGAGGTTAGCACGTGCCATTAGATCTTGTTTTGAATAAATGCGTCTTCCTATTATTATCGTTGAAGCGGTGAAAGAATGTTTCCAATTTTATAGCATGTTTCTGGAGAATAAACAAAGGTATTACATGAAGGTTTAGTAACGAAAACAACATTTAATAACGCGGCAGCAACCTTCTAGAAATATACTCAGAGCTACTATTACATGACCTCTTTTAATCTGGCACGGGTCTGGAACTAAGGAAGCAGGAAAATTGGCTGTGTACTTGTATATACACGTGTGTGTGTGTATGCACATAGATATATATATATATATATATATAGATAGATAGATAGATAGATAGATAGATAGATAGATAGATAGATAGATAGATATATTGTGTATGTGTGTGTGTGTATGTGTGAAGAGTCTTTGTTCTAGTTTTATCTATATTCCTGCTACATGATGATGACACCGAAGTCTATAAACCAATCAATGCCACTTACTGGCATCCCGGTACGTGACTTATACACATTAAAGCTGTTCTGCTTTTTCTTCCTATGCATTACTTCTAGGTCCGCAAACTCTGATTTATTTGTTTTGCAGACCCACCTACATATCTTTTGTGTCACGCTCCTAACTATAGAATGAAATCAAAGGCATATACGAATATAATTTTCAACCTTCGTAAAGATAATCGACTACTAAACTACAGAATGAAAACGAAGATATAATTTATTAGCGATACAACTTTTATATTATTTATAAGGCTGATAAATGATGATTATAAATTAAGTGAGATATATATATATACATATATGTGTATATATATACATACACATCTATTTATTCTTTTAGTCTTTTTTATTAGTTATTGGATCGAGCGGCCAGGCTGGAGCAAAGTCTTCACAGTTTTAGTCAAACATATCGGTTCCAATAGTTATGTTTAAGCTAGTTACTTATTTTAACCAATTACATTTGTCCAGCCGCTATGTCACGGCACATTAATAACATCATTGGCTTCAAGCGGCATAGACACCAATACACATCCATCCATCCACGCGCGCGCGCACACCCACATATGCATGTACATATATGTGTGTGTTTCATTGGTAAAGAGAAATGTCTTTGCCGAGATTTGGACTGGATCATTGTCTAGAATCGCTTGAAAGATTATCTTTTGTTGTGCAATATTTGTCAACGGTGGCAATTCTTTATCGCATTGTCAGAAGATAATCGAGTGATCGACATCAACTTTAGTTTGGTATTTATCTGTTGTTGTAGGTTTGGGTCAGCCTGATGGAACTTACGATCAAATCCATTTCAAACGTGGACTATTTATCCTTTCGTTTTCTATATCTAAGATTAAGTTGTTCAACATATCGTTCTTTGTTAAAGTGAAGCGTGCGTGAAATAAGGGAAATTTGACAGTTATTTCTAGCATGTAAATGATTGTATCAAGATTCCTTTATTGGCTCTATAAGTATTTATTTGATCGACTCCCGTGGCTGAGAGAGAAGATAAAAGACAAAGTTGATCTTGGTGAACAATTGACCATTATAAAATGAGTTAGGAAATTAGTGAGAAAACTCTTAAATCACATTCCCTGCTAGTGACACCTGTTGATTCTTGTCCTCTGCTTTACCTTCTAACTTTTCACAGATTTATTTTTGGTATTCAATTATCACTAAGAATCTGATACCTGTCACTAAATATCTGATATCTTATAACAAGAAGAATATGATATCCGTCACAAAAGATAGAGTTTCACTTCAAATTCGATCCGCCAAACATAAGCACACATGAATCATGTGAACGATCTCCTCTCCATTTTTAATGGTTTAGTTACAAAAGGAAAGACAACACTCATGACTTTTTCTAGAGCCATTTAGACAGGTGGGAAGAAGGCAAACAGTTATTCTTAGACCTGAGATCTGACACCAATACTTGCAGCTGAAAACACTTATATAGTGTTTAAATTAATCTACAGTTCAAAGTTATGGACAAAACGCTAGTCTATCTCCAATAAATTTCTCTGCAAGAGAAATTGAACTCACTACAGTAAACCAAAAAATTGCTTGTCTAAGTTACAATCTTCCACTCTTAACAACGATGAATTGTCCCAAATTGCAGTACTTCTTTGAAGCCAGGTAAACTTAAACTCACTAACAGAGTTTAGTGTTTTGGCTTACGTTCATTGGCATGGTACAAAATTCAGACCAGACATCTTGAGCAGTTTCCAAATATTTTATTGATGACGAGTTCATTTAGGATCTCATCTTAAATCAAACTAAAGTAAAAATAAATAAATAAACGAAAATAAAAGCTTACAACTAATTGATTCTCATATGGCTCTAAAATATTAGTTCATGAGTTCATAAAGAGTTAAATATATTCCTCCCATGCATTCCAACATCTGACAACAGTTAAACTATACTTCGTTGATGCTGAAACGACATCCAAAAGATATTCCCCCACACTACTAAAGATCAATCCTTATTGCATTCTATTATTAATTAAGTAATTCAAATTTTGAGGTTGTATCCACAATCTCTTTAAAGCAATTTTTTTATCGTGTAATTTTAATTAATTAGAAGTCTTTCACACACTTTATTCAATTAGAGTATACTTCACTCTCTGGTTTCATGCAAATTTTCTCCTATTCATCCTCTAATACCCTGTAAAACTGTTCCCCTTTGTCCAAACTTTATCTGAACCTTCTTAACCTCCTCGCGGCGGCTATTTAGACCTTTTTATTTCTATTTATTTTATTATTATTTACATTTAGCTTAAATTGTTAGTCCTTTCACGGATCAGCTTCACTAGCTGTCACCAGGGCAACAATCTCTATATTTCATACACAGCTGGAATGTATTAATTTATTTACCTGTAACAATTGCAAGCTTTCTTTCATTTACTTTATAGTCTCTTGTGTTTTTGGGCGGGAAAACATATATTTGAATGAAAAAGAACTGCAGTTGGTGACCCAAAGTTGAACTCCCAATAAATAAATTTCACGAATTGTTAAGGTAAACTAGGTTGTTTAGGGAATCAAACAACAGTTAAAGGTGAAGGGTTTGTCAAAAGAAGAGTATCTATAGTAATAGGCAGGCAAAATTAATTATCCGGAGCCTTTCAAATATTTGAATTTCGTGACCGCTGCCAGGTAAGCATGTCAGTGGACAGGTGTACTTGCATTACACTTCTGTCAGTGGACAGTTGCTAGCTTCTCTTTGTATTGCTTTTATTATCCAGCTAGCAAACAAAAGATACACACTCACGCACACACACACACACACACACACACACACACACGCACACACACGCACACACACACACACAGCACGAATGGAAACAATTGACATAGTTTGACAAAATCCCTCATGCTGGTTCGTTTCCTGGCTGACTTACCTACCTATCAGCTTTGCAAGGAAATAAACTGCATATCATGTGGACAGACAACCTAAAAAAGACTTATTGAAGATCCAATTTCAAATTATCAGTAAAAACGACTTCTATATATTCTTTTCTACTCTTAGCACAAGGCCTGAAATTTTTGGAGAGGAGGAGGCCAGTCGATTAGATCGACCTCAGTACGCAACTGGTACTTAATTTATCGACGCCAGTACACAACTAGTACTTAATTTATCGACCCCAATGCGCAACTGGTACTTAATTTATCGACCCCGAAAGGATGAAAGGCAAAGTCGACCTCGGCAGAATTTGAACTCAGAACGTAAAGACAGACGAAATACTGCTAAGCATTTCGCCCGGCGTGCTAACGCTTCTGCCAGTTTGCCGCCTTACAACATTTATATACTGCTAGTCTTTATCCTATTGACCCTGAAACAAGATGGAAAGTGGAACACAACGGAATTTGAAAACTGAACAATCTGTACGAAATTTAAGACTGCATTACATTTAGTCTAATACTCTGCATCTTCGGATCACTCAGTGTTCATTGTTTCACTTCCTTTATTTTTGAACTGTCTGGGACATATCGACCCCAGTACTGATTTTAGTCTTGTACTGTTCATTGTATGACTAAGTTACTTTTGATAAGGGAACGTAACTCCACGGAATGCTTATACCGTAGTTGTGCAATAGACATACATACATACATGCATACATACATACATACATACATACATAAATACATAAACAGGCGTTAGCTCATATGTAGTTATTTGTGTTCCACGTTCCCAATTATCAGACCGTGTGTGTGTGTGTGTGTG
>NC_068998.1:26516381-26527868 GCF_001194135.2 Octopus bimaculoides
GTGCGTGCGTGTGTGTGTGGCCTGGTGCTATTAAAATATTCCCCCAGCAGAATCAACACAATACATCTTGTAACAAAACTGGTCCTTTGAACTAGGAGTACAATTCGTGCGATTTTTTTTTTTCTTTTTTTATGTCTAACCATTTTTGCTCGCAAGTCTTGGATCGGTGATATACCATGATAAAATCCACTTGCCGTTATGTCAGGTCATAGGGACGAATCTGAAATCTCAGGATTGCGAAGTGGACTTCTTAACCATTCGGATGTGCCTATTCTATTAGTTTTCATGCACACGAATATCAAAGAGAACTTGACAGTCATATTTATCTGTTTTTTTAAAAATATTTTACTTGTTTTAGTCATTGAACTGCAGCCATTCTGAGACCTAGCATTGCAGTGTTTAGTCGAAGTGTTTACTTATTTTTAAGGCATGGTACATATTTTATCGGTCTTCTTTGCTGCACTGCTAAGTTACGGTGACATAAACAAACACCAGTTGTCAAGCTCCGGTGGTAGACAAACTCAAACACAATGACGCACACACTTACTTACATACATACATACATACATACATACATACATACATATATACACACACACACACATATGCACACAAATATACGCACACATATACACACAAATATACACACACATATACACACAAATAGGTTCATAGATAGACAGATAAATAAATAAATAGATACATACATACATACATACATACATACATACATACATACATTCATACAAGAGGGGATTCTTTCAGTTTCCGCTTACCACACAGCCAAGCATGCGCCTATATAATACTTTCGACTACAGACACAAGGTCTGAAATTTTGAAGGAGGAGTATAGTCGACTACATGGACCCCAGTGCGTAACTGGTACTTATTTCATCGACCCCGAAAGGATGAAAGGCAAAGTCGACCTCGGCGGAATTTGAACTCAGCACGTTAAGACGAACGAAATGCTTCTAAGCATTTGGCCCGGCGTCCTAACGATTCTGCCAGCTCGCCACTTTTCCTTCACCTGTATAATGAGGAATCCAGGAGACATGAATTAATTTAAACTTCATAGATAACATTACAGCACAGTAAGCCATAGATAATAATGATTTCAAATTTTGGCACAAGGCCAGCAATTTAAGTGGACTAGGTAAGTCGATTACATTTACCCCAGTGTTCACTGGTACTTATTTTATTGACCCCAAAAGGATAAGTCGACCTTGGCGGTATTTGAACTCAGAGTGTAAAGACGGACGAAATACTGCTAAGCACTTTGCCCTCGCTCTCATAGCCATAGATATTACCATAGATATTACAATATTGTAATTTCAATCGTGTGTGATATGCCCTTCTCTCTCTCTCTCTCTCTCTCTCTCTCTCTCTCTCTCTCTCTCTCTCTCTCTCTTCCTCTTCCACAAGCTTCACACTGATGATGTATAGCAGTTTGAGATGCTCTCTTTTTTAATGTTATATACTGGTTTGACACCGTGTATCTAATTAAGTGTAGTAGTTTGACATTTTAGTAGTTTGGTGTTGCCATTCTGATACCACTAGTTTCACATTCTTGTAGTATATGTCATTAGTGTCCTATTAACCAATATAAGCACAAGATTAGGGCATCAAGGAAGGGAGCATCACAGAGCTTTCTTCCAGTGCCGGACTTACCATGGTACAAATGGTAACTAACCCTATCCACTTGAGGCACAAAGCCTGAAATTTAGTGGGAGAGGGCTAGTCGATAACAACCCTAGTGCTCAACTGGTACTTATCTCATCGACTCCGAAAATTTGAAAAGAAAAGTCGACCTCTACGGCATTTGATTTCAGAGCGTAAAAACGGACAACATAATGCTAAGCATTTCATCCGGCGCGGTAACGATTCTGCCAGCTCACTGCATTACAAATGGTAAATTATGACAAGTATATTATCCTTCTAATGAAATTTCTAAGTAAATAATTGGCGCATATTAATTGCTGATTTTCAGTATTTAATATATAGAATTAAAACAGATTATATCTAATATAGCTCAGTGGACGGACAGGGGTGAACACTTAAGTTTTAATATATCATTTCACTTTTAGCTCTTATGTCTTAATGTCTTGTGAATTAGATAACGGAAGGGTCGATGTGGGCACCTTGCTGAGCTGATCTTAGAGCATTAGTTGGGCCTTGATCCGGCTCTGATTACCATTCTAATTGTGTATAATAGCTTCACACGTTCTCTTTGATGATACATACTAGTTTGACTTTCTGATGGTGTATAGTAGTTTAAGACACTCTCTTACGCTGCCTGTGCAAGTATTATATGTAACTTCTATTCGTAATCTACGATGCTATGGTATTTTGATGCTATCTATATAATGTTACGATATGATCTTTGATGATATGATAATCTGATATCATCTTGATGTTATATAGTTGCTTGGTACGGAGTATATAGTTGTTAAACACGACTTTTGATCACAGGATAATGTGATGCCAGATTTCAGAGTGTGTGTGCAAAATCAATTACTGTATAAGTATGTTCACACACACACCATGATGAAAATATGAAATCTATCAAAACGGATGTAGGAATCTCTACTACTACTACTACTACTACTACTACTACTACTACTACTACTGCTACTGCTACTACTACTACTACTACTACTACTACTACTACTACTACTACTTCGTCTTCTTCTTCTTAGTGGTGTGTCATTGTTACTAAAACAGGATGTGCTGAACGTTATGATTAAGTAAACTTTAACATCATTTTATGAAGTAAATGGCTCGTATAAATGCAAGTATACTTTGTCTATAGATAATGCAGAAAACGGGAAATGGAAACATAGAAGTATCTTAGTAGCACACGTTGAATATACGCTTCCAGCGAATATCTGAGTTTCAGTAAAAACTTGTAAGCGCAATCTTAACGTGAAGAAATTGTGGCACTTGAGGACGATTGAATAAAGGAAAAATAGAAGTGAAAAAGGAAGAAAACAAAAACCTTCCATCTCTCTCACACTAGTAATATGTCAGATATATATATGGAAATGTAATTAGGATAATGACATGTTTCTCAACATGGTTCTTTAATATAACACACAAGCTGAACACGATTTGATTTAAATGCCCACTTCTGTTTAGATAACATTTCTTACACGCAACAAGTATTTCTTATATTTATTTCTATTATAACTTATTCACTAAAATGTGTCATTATGCTACCAATATTAAGAGAAACCGTTCAGTATAACCAATGAAATAAAGTTAAAACAAAGATGCGCCATTGTTCTACTTTGTATCATTTTGTGTGCGATAAAACATCATGGTTGATTAAAATTGAAGTTGATTCCTGATGTTTTATAGTCTGTATTCAGAACACCGTCTAAAATTTGAACAGTGTTTGGCGCATCACTACATCTCATTAAGACTTAAGCGCTCTTAACTAATTTTAATGTATTTACCATTTTCATTCAGACAGTTTCTTCAACTGATTTGCTTATAAAGTCACCACTGAAGAATATCTTATGTAGTATATTCAGAACAAACCACATAATACATCGAAAAACGTTTTGATTTCTGTGTTTTTAGCTAATGAAGAATGGTACATGAGTACCATACAGGTCAAGTGGTTGGCTATGAACAGTGTGCAATGGCATATTGTTCATAGCCAACCACTTTATTTCTCTGTCAGCAGTCTTCTCTTTAGTTCCCTGTTTGCGACTCTCGGTCAAATTTTAACGTGGTATCATTTCTGTAACAGTCAAAACTTCATTTAGAGGTTTCAAATCTAACATGGGACAGTGATTTCTTGAAACTTCTAACAAGATAGTTTCTCGAAATGTATTTTTATAATTTCAGGATCTTCATTCTCAGCCCGATTGTTATTCCCTTTCATAAAGTATCCATGAAAGTATATGAACCTCATCGAATGAGAGTGTTATATTTTTTGCTTTAGGATTTTTGCTACATATTTTTACATTTGCGAAGTTAGCATCAAGTTATCTGAATCTATTTAGATATGGAAATTTCAGCTTGAAAGAGAAACTCTGTGAAGTCTTGATTTCTGCATACAGCGCTATTAAATCTTGCTCGTTTTCAGCAGGGGAATATATTAACAAGATTATGTTACTTTTACAGAAGAGGTATGTGAAATAAGCACAAGTTAGTCACATATTTTAGTGTAGGGTTATTGATTGTATTATGGAAATGTATCTAGCAAAAATGGTTTGATGTTTTTAATAGACAAATCATAAATTTAATATCAAAGATCACCTGTATAACATGACAAGGTTATAGTGCTGGTCATCTCATGAATAACTGGTAAAGGAGAATATAATGATTTGAAATTGTTATTAAAAAAAAATGTCATGTCTCTCTTGATAACACCTAGTGCTAATCTATTGGCTCCAGTGGTCATACGATTGTAAATAATCAGACTAATGGTCATAGGAATAATTAACTCCAATATTTCGTGCTTCTTATCCGTTGCTAATATCAAAATGCTGATTCTCCTAATAAAATAAGACCGGAGAGCAAGCATTACGAGGTTGGAGAAAGTTTAAAAATTAATCAGTAAAATACCTCTATTGAATAATATCAGAGCGAAACATTTGATTCAAGATCAAAAAGTTGCTGTTATGAGATAGGTTATTCTTTAAGAGTTATCTTTCACAAATACGAACAAAGAATGATACGTCACTCAATAAATATTAGATGACACAAACGTAACTCTTTGATAGGAACTGCTTGACTAAACGCCTAGACGAGAAGGGAGATGAAACCACTCCTTTAGATGATTACTTCTAAAATATTTTCTCTTCAATCTTACAGTTTAATAGATCCCTCGTTATGAAAGTAGGTGGAGTAGCTCCTTTGACTGTAACTCTATATTGATGTAGCGATATGTGAGAACGAGAAAGAGAGAGAGAGAGAGAGAAAGAGGCTTTGTTGTTTAGTAGACCCAGATAAGTTCCATAAAAGTATTTCACCCGTGACGATCCCCATTTTTTGTATACTGCAAAATTCCCTCTATAAAAAGCACTCCTACACAACCACAATTACCAATATTAGAAATTACGTCATTAGCCTGCAATGTTTACCCCCGCCCATTTTTATATTTAAGAAAGCACAATAATGTAATAAGGTTTTATAATTTTTATTTATTTTTATTATATATCAATTTATTTTATATGAAATAAAATGTTATACGGTGACTGTGTGGTAAGAAGCTTGCTTCCCAACCACATGGTTCCGGGTTCAGTCCTACGGCGTAGCACCTTGGGCAAGTGTCTTCTACTATAGCCTCGGGCCGACCAAAGCCTTGTGAGTGGATTTGGTAGACAGAAACTATGTGTTTGTGTCTGTTAGTCCCCCTATCACCGCTTGTCAACTGATGTTGGCGTGTTTGCATCCCCGTAATTAGCGGTTCGGCAAAAGTGACCGATAGAATAAGTACTATGCTTACAAAGAATAAGTCCGCAAGTCGATTTATTCGACTAAAGCTCTTTAAGGTGGTGCCCCAGCTTGGCTGCAGTCAAATTACTGAAACAAGTAAAAGAATAAAAGAATATGTTACCAATATTTTCAACAGTTGTTCGTCCGTCTCCACGTTCTGAGTTTAAATCCCATCAAGGTTGACTTAGCATTTCATCATTTCGAGATCAATAAAATAAGTACCAGTTGAACACTAGGATCAATGTGATTGACTTACTCCTCTCCCGAAATTGATGGCCTTGTGCCAAAACTTGAAATTAATAACCTTATTCATGTTATTCAAGGTTTTATAAAGCAATTTAGGTAGGTCCAAAATCGAAATATTTTTTATATAATTTGTGAACTGCCTATGGTATCCAGAATTACGTTGAGCAACAGTCTTTTTTGGCAGGCAGAGTGGTTGCTTGGACGCTCTTTCGTGGTATCGAAAGGAAACGGAGCAAATATAGAATGGAAAGGAGAGCAGAGGATATTACAGAAATCCCTAAATGTTCTCTTCGGAATATATTCTTAGAAAAGATATATTTGAAATAGTTTGCACACTACGAAAGCTTCGAAAACCCTTGAGACACATACATGATAAACTAGATTGTATATAGATTTATGTGTCTGAAAGATCGAATCAGAATGCTCTTTGTGAGAAGACAATTGAAATAGAATTCATATTTTATACTGATAGAAAGGCAGTTCACGGAACTGTTAACTCCAGTTTGCTATTTCTACACTCTGATTTGAGTGGTATATTCTCCGATGATTGCTTTTAGAGGTTATATGATTCACACACACACACACACACACACACACACACACACACACACACACACACACACACACACAACGCACACGTACACACGAAACATTATTTGACTCGAAGTTTTCGACATCTTTTTTTTCTTACGTATGATTACAATATTAATTTATATTGCCTCGGCGCAAAGAAATGGGATTTTGTGATATCCATACCTGTCCTACGGGCATTGGCAGTTAAGTGAGATTTCTTTGAGACTGAAATCACTTCGTAGTTTCGGCTGCTTGCTGAGAGCTTATCTCTTACGCTACAGTATTTGCCTTTGGGCTTCAACGATGTTACTTCCTACATTGATACTAGACGATGACGATATTGGTCAGATGTAAAATAGATTGAATCAAATCCTTGCATATTACAGATGCATTTTTTTATATTGACTCCAGAGATATCAAAACAATCCAGAGTTTAATTTCAATATAATGTAATTATGACATGTCCGATACTTTACCGTTCCCATTATCCGTCACTCTTGAATGGCACCTTAGAGACTGTTGCAGAATTTAGTTCTTTTAACCGAAAAGTAGATACGGATTCAAAGAGTAAATAATTAAAAGTTCTGCTGATTACATGATGTGGGGTTCTCCTCATGAGACGAGATCTATAAAACATTAGATTATAGCTTTAAAAAGACAAAGGTTACACAGCCAATTAGACATACTTCTAAAACGATGGGATAATCACGATAGGAATGCACACGCTCCTAAGTATATCTGTTCCTCTAAGTTCCACCTAAGGCTAAAAGACAGTAACAAAGATTTTCATTCGACTACAGTTTATATTAAACCTTGAACTGATGTTATTTTATTTCCAATCGTAGACTCACATGCATTAACTATGAATAAAGATTATCTTCACTTTTTACCATATAACGTCAGCTTTATCCCAGAGTCCAATTTTAGTTTTTTTTTAAATCCTATCTGTCTTTTTCATTTACGTGAATGATCGAAAAACCTCGTATATCACAGTTATTTCTGTTTATTTTCTAAAATGAGGGAAGAACTGGTTTTCAAACTAATTTTTTTTCTAAATCATTATATTTATTTTCCTCTACTTTATTTATTCTTTCAGTAACACTGGATTACAGTTATAACAATTCCTTTTATCCAAACCAGGCAAAAATAAATATAGGCAAATGTTAAATTCCTTCTGTTTGGCTACGGATGCTCTTTATAATTCCCGTGCTACTCATTTTGTAATATAATTGGCTAATTTCATTGTCTCTAACTTCCAAACAACTATCAGATCCTGCTGTACATTTATTTTAAATGTTTACTCAGCCTCTTTGCGCGTGAAATAAATTCACTAATTTCTCCAGACAGTCGTTTTTCTTCCTCTCACTCTCCCATCAGAACTTAGATCTTATTTTAGAAGCCGTGAAACGAAACTAAATTAAACAAAATCTTAATAGGAGAAGTTAGAAATCTGTGTTCTCTTGAGAAAAATTCCCAGTTCACAGGCACAAATATCTCAAAACTTTTGTTGGAATGTTTCTTTTAATTGCATATCTTATGGATGCAAAAAAAAAAAAAAAAAAAAAAGCAATCTAGTTTTCGAAAAGGATTTCATCGTTGATACTTGCCACATCATAAAATAAACTGCACATTTTAAACCAACAAAGAAGTATCTATGTGATCTCTCTACCTGGTAGAAATAGCAGCTAAATCTCCATCACACTATTCTTCCACTATGTTAAAAAGGGTAAGAATACACAAGATAATAGAAACAGGTATAGATAGATAGATAGATAGATAGATAGATAGATAGATAGATAGATAGACAGGCAGACAGGCAGACAGGCAGGCAGACAGGCAGACAGATAGATAGACTGATAGATAGATAGATAGATAGATAGATAGATAGATAGATAGATAGATAGGATTAATAATAATAATAATAATTTCAGATTTTGACACAAGGCCAGTAATTTCAGAGGAGGGGATTTAGTCGTTTACATCGATCCCAATGTTTAACTGGTACTCATTTTATCAACTCCGAAAGCAAAGTCGACCTCGGCGGAATTTGAACTCAATACGTAAGGATGGACGAAATGCTGCTAAGCATTTTTATCTAATGCGCTAACGATTCTATCAGCTAATTTTGATCATGATCACGATTATGATGGTCACTCCTGTCGATATCGGCGTGTAAGTTTTTGAAGGACATGATTAAATTGTTTTTTAATTAAAAAATGGATTTTAAAAAATAAGTCGCATCTATTATATTTGTGATGCATGAATTTAATTTGAGTCCAAGTATGGATATCGCTATGAAGTCACAATGCGAACCATGATGATTTTGCCAGGGATTGGACAAATGTCTCTGTTGATTACATAAATTCTTTTACTGTTATGTTTCTGCAACTCAAATTGATTAGATGCATAATGACACATTTTGGTAACTCAGATCGATCTAGACAATGACTTTCACAAGGTTTTAAATCAAGCTTTAGGGATTTTAATGATTGTTCCAACTTTAGCAATATATCTTAGCAGGGGGTCTTCCTTTGCCGCAAAATAATTTTACATGGTGGCCATATAAAAGGATTTTCGGAATGCGACCATCTTGCATTCGAAAAACATGGTCTGCCCATCCGCACTGAATTTTCAACAGTATGCTTTTGATATTGGAAATATCACATTCTATTAAAATTTTGGCACTTGATATGTTATCGTGCCATTTTATGTTGTAGATATTGCTCTGACAGTGCTTGTAAAATGCTTCAAGTTTCTTTATACATCTATAGTAGAGAGTCCATACTTCTGCCCCAAGATACAAGATTCGTATACACTTATTTTAGTTTTCAAACTGACTCCAGGTTCGTCCCACAAACGATGGGAAAGTTTTCCAAAAGTAATTGTTACTCTAATTTTGATTTCATCATTAAAGGTTTACTGTACTTCCAAGATATTTAAATGACCTGACCCATTTGAGTAGTTTATTGTCAATCCTAATCTTGAGTATGTTCTATCTCAGACTTTGGTTGGAATAAAACTTCCGTCTTCTTAATGCCAGCTCAAATGCAAGAGCTGCCGCAGCTAACCAGTCAACTATTTCCTGAATTCCTTCAAGCGTATGAGAAATCAAAGCGCAATCATCAGCGTAGAATCTCTGCCCTGGTCTTTTTTCTTTTCTTTTTTTTCTTTTGTTCTGAAGCTTTGTCCATTTAGGTTTAATACTCTCCGTTAGTAAGAAACTGAAATAATCCTTTCATTTGTGGCCAAAAGAGCCGCAATATCATTTAGGACAATACAATGACAAAGGCCAATGCGGATCTACATAGAAACGTGTAAACAATTAAAACTAACAATTTGCAAAAATATTCTTAAGAAGCAAAATCTCAGGTAGTTGGTGGGGAACGCCACACAGGGAAACTAAGGAACCCCTCACAGATCAGAAGCCAGCCTGCTTATCGGGAGTACCATGGCAAATGCTCCCCTCGCTCTCTCTCTCTCTCTTTCGTAATCTTCAAACTACAGACGTCATCCCACCTATTCAGGCAATCCTCGTCAACAAACTTATTGGGGGGTCAGCGTATCCCTCCATTTCAAATGCTATTTTAAAAAGTCAATGAGGCGTGACAGGCAAAGTCGACTTTGGCGGAATTTGAATTTAGAACGTAGACATGGTCGAAATGTCGTAAGCAATATTTCCGGTGCGGTAACGATTCTTTTCTACTCTAAGCACAAGGCCTGAAATTTTGGGGGAGGAGCAGTCGATTAGATCGACCCCAGTACTCATCTGGTACTTAATTTATCGACCCCGAAAGGATGAAAGGCAAAGTCGACTTCGGCGGAATTTAAACTCAGAACATAAAGACAGACGAAATACCACTTAGCATTTCGCCAGGCATGCTAACGTTTCTGCAAGCTCGCCGCCTTAAATATATCGGTCAATATTGATATCAAGTTTATCTTTACAAATACCACAATAATACAAACTATTGTGTGGTATTAGAATCCACCTTTGTGTGTGGTTAGGGAAGAGAGCGGTGATAAATGAGAAAATGAAAATTAACGGTAATTAGAGTCTTCCTGGAAATAATATTTCAGACGAGTAAGTTATTTACATGTTTGTTATAACAGAACATAATGGCTGTTTTGTGTTATTTATTTATGCTTTTGGAACCAAACAACCCGTCAGAAGCTGCATAAAGAGTACGATGTAAAATTATCTTCACACCTCATATTGTCAGAATATACTGGAATACAATTAAGCCGGTGAGGTGTACTACTACGTGGTCCCTCGACTTGCTAGAAATAGGTGACAATTATTCCTCAGAACATATCTTAAAAGAGGATACATTGGATGATGTACTTCTTTCCATTTCCCTATCATTCGCTATCGCTAATATATCAAGAATATGACATAAATAAAAGGTAGTACCTATCATTCGCTATCGCTGATATATCAAGAATATGACATAAATAAAAGGTAGTACGTGCCTAGGTAGATGGCATAAGAACTGACCACATCTGGTGGATTGGTCAACCCTATCATTCTCTATTTATCCACAACACTCACTCCACAAACTCTCCTCCTATCCTTCCCAGAATATTACTATATCTTTTCTCCGCTCGAGCTCTGAAACCGAATTTAATTGCCACAACATATGACAGTACTGCACACATACCAGTTACGCCTGTAAACACGCCAAGGCTTAAGACCTTATAATGAGTATATATTTACTGTGATTTTTCTTCTAAATTTCGGACTTCATAAGGACACTACTATACAGCTCACTCCCTCTCACACGAGAGGATTTGACCTCACTCTGTCTGTCTATCTGACTGTCTAATTGTCTGTCTTTTTATGTATATTCATCTTTATATTTCTATTCTTCGATCTGTCTCTTCTTATATATAAACGTTTACATCTGTATGTATATGAATATATGTGTCGTTTGTTTTGCGTGTATGTGTGCACATAGATAGACACATACATACAGACACAGACAAATCTACGCATATATGTATTATCTTAGTTTGTGTACTCCAAGTAACGCCATCCTAGACGCGCGCGCGTTTGCTTGTGTGTTGTAAGCAGTAGAATTGCATGGAGTCGTTATAATTTGGACAAATTACTTTTGAAATTCACTGGCAATCTTCAGTTGGTCAGGGAGCGTTGATTCACTCATGTATGTATGTATGTATGTATGCATGTGTATGTGTGTGTGTGTGTGTGTGTGTGTGTGTG
>NC_068998.1:26527878-26530243 GCF_001194135.2 Octopus bimaculoides
TGTATGTGTGTGTGTGTGTGTGTGTGTGTGTGTGTGTGTGTGTGTGTGTGTGCCTGTATTTAAAAAGCTTGTATCGTCCTAGAAAGTCGTCCTAGACTTCCGGTTGGTATCAACTAATATCTACGAGGAATTGATTTACTCAGCAGCATTGCATCCAAACAACTCAGGACAAAAAATAAGCAAATATAGGACCTAAAATGATATTTTATACTTATATTTTGTAGTGGAAGAACATATTTTTTAAATATGCTAATTTATATAATTACTGTAGATTACATTTTTTTTTCTTTTTATCAGTAACTTTCCCAGTGACTTTTGCAGTGCTTTAGCGATACAATATTTTTCTGTTCGTTTTTCTGTCAGGAACCAAACCGTGTGAAGTTTTCCTATTTCCTTCCCTATAAAGTTTTACGATATGTAAAACTGATGACGATAAAAATATTCTTTAGAAATGATTGGAAAGTATTAGCCTATCTTTTGTAGGAAAAGGTACAACCTAATACAAAATATAGGTTAGCTAAGGGCAAAATTGTGGCCTACAGTTTGGAACATACTGACATAGAAACACACACTGAACTTTATAAATGAAGAATGCACAAAAGAAGTATGTAGTTATGGATATTCACTTCTGGTAAACTACAAATTGTCGATTAAATAATGTAAAATAATGTAGTATAAATTGAATATTTTTACGATGCCTAAAGCCTCAACAGTTTCTATTAGCCTGCATAGCGTTAAGATAATAAAGAGCGGATGCAACTCATGACAAAACGGTAAATGTATCGCAGTTAATTTAGATAGATGAAGTAAATTATATCCTACGGAGTTCGCTTAAAGAGGTTTGCAATATGTGAAATTACCTGAGGACATAGTGAACAAAATACTTTATTATAAACCAAAATCCACACTTTTTCTTATGTGATCTACAACTTTCTAAGCAGTCAAATTTCCTTTATATTACACCCTTAAATATGACTCTTGTAACGTGACCAACTTCGACGGTCCCACATCACAGAAAAGCAATGAGGTATAAATACGATTCGATGAGTCCTCGCCATTCTACTCCACTCGATGGACTGTATAGACAAGTCTTTAACATCGCAGGGCTAAAACCACTGCCCATTCAATTTTTTGCATCCCTGAAGGATCTTCTACATTGTCACTCGACCTGCTATAACATAACAGCTAAATCTCCTTCAAATCACACTCTTATTTTAAAAAAAAATACGTTGAATAATGTAGGCCTGGATTCTCTGCACACAGGAAAAAAAAAATGAAACGGTCGCAGTTGGAATCCCTTTACTGGTAGGTTCTTCTGTCCTTCACAATTATATCTTAGTGTACCTGAATATTGTGATTAAAACGTTCAGTTTTAATCACAATATTTAAATAATCTTGTGGGGACAGGTTTCTTTGATCCTCTTTCTGTATGCCAAATATTTGAAACATATACAAAAAATAGAAATATATTAAAATGAATCAGCCTTTTCAGATCATACATATGAAGCATATTGCAATGTCTATGTAACGAAGGAGCTTCTAAACGGTCACTCGACCTGCTAGAAATATCAACAATTTTTGTTACTCACTCCTTACTGTCTTGAAAATGAACAATACAGTGGATAATGTATTCCGGAATACAAAATAAAAAAAATGACATGGTCACGAATGCAATGTCTTTGGTCAGAGATCTACTCAGACAGAACCGACTTCAGACTTAAGAATAAAAATAACTAGACTATAACTCAACTGCTTCCGTGTCTTTCATAATAATGATATCGCATATTGTAATAAATTTGGATAAATAATCAATAACACATGCAACAATAAATTTTCACAAAAAATCCAAATAGGCAATTTTTATGTTGCAGCACAAACAGTAGTCATTCGGAATTTTCAACAGTATTTATTTATTATTTGTTGGTTAAGTTGGGAAGAATATCAGCATAAGGTGTTTCTACTTCTGCTATATTTTCAGGTTCTGTATATTTGTATTGCTTCCAGTAATAAAATTATTGTCAGGAATGTCTCCATCATCAATATTTTCTCCTCGGTCTATATCGGGTTCCAATAGTGCTCCTGAAAGCACTACAATTGCAGAATTAATGGCTTTTTGTCATTTGTTTTTGTTTTTTGTTTTCCTTATTTCCTTTTGTTTTGTTTTTTTATTTTCCTTTGCCTTCTCTGTGATCATGATGCAAGAACATTTTCATTACTTGTGTACGTACTAAAAGCGAATGCGGATGATAATCCGTGATGTTTGAGTATGTTGCAAGCTAAGTGATTATGTTAAAGTAAAGCTGCAGATTATATACGTATACGCGTGTGTGTGTGTGTGTGTGTGTGTGTGTGTGTGTGTGCGCGC
>NC_068998.1:26530253-26532628 GCF_001194135.2 Octopus bimaculoides
GTGTGTGTGTGTGTGTGTGTGTGTGTGTGTGTGTGTGTGTGTGTGTGTGTGTGTGATCGATAATTTAAAACCATGAACAGTTTGAGGTTGTATAACACGATTTGGACGAATGCCAACGTTTTAAATCACAGATTATTTTATTCATAATGTATTGGAGTCAAGCCTAGCTTAGTTCACTTGTTATTTACAGCAAGTACTGATCACATTGATCTTTAGATTTTCTTCTTATATGGCTAAAATGTACACGTTTATGTATCTGTGGTATACATACGTACATATATGCATGCTTATATGTGTGTGTCCCCCATACATACGTGTGTAAATATATTCAATCAATGTTCACGTGAGTTTCTCCAGCGTAGTAGAATTCTATATAATATGTTTTAATACATGAAAAACAAACGAAAGTCCACAGTTGTTTGCACACATAAAACTAGTTACCGGCAATTTTTCGCTTTTTTTTCTTTCGTTTCCTGTTTTTCCCCCTTTTCATTTAATATGAAACAGAAGAGAAATGCCGAGAAAGCAAATGACAGATAAAATAAGAGTTTTATTTATCTTTCTTTGTTCCACTCAACAGCTTACCGACGTCTCTGAGAGTCTTGGCGGGTGAGACTCAACGACGACTTGAATTTATCATTTGTTGTTATGTAGGACAGATAAACTGAGTAGTAGTAGTAGTAGTAGTAGTAGTAGTAGTAGTAGTAGTAGTAGTAGTAGTAGTAGGTGGTGTTGGTGGTGGTGGTGGTGGTGGTGGTGGTGCAAAATAGGACGAAAAGTGAATAATGAAAAAAGATTGAGGGAAGAAAAGAGATTAGAAAGAAAGCAGAGAGTTATGGAGAAGATGAAGGATTGATAGGAAGAGAGAGAGAGAGGGGGGAAAGAAAGAGAGAGAGAGAGGAATACTGGCAGACAGACAGCGACAGAGAGAGAGAGATAGAATGGAGTATGATAAATAGAATGAGAATTATGTTGACGTGGGTGATGGTCACATGATTTAGGAGACAGAAAAAGGAAAATGAAAGAGTAAGAAAGGAGGAAGCGAGAGAGAAAGAAGAGTGACAGAGAGAGAGAGAGAGAGACAGATCGACAGAAGGAGAGTTGCATGGTAAGGGAGAAGGAGAGGAAAATTACAAGTATAGTTACTGAAATGAAAGAGTTTAAGATTTAATTATTTTCCTTTCTGAATAATTAGGTAAAGAGTAATGTTTGGACGGCACTGAATAAAGCCAGTGTTTAGAAGCGTTGAGCTGGAATACAAATTGACAATTTCCTTCCTCTACATAGTCACCTATCTAGTTCAACTGTATAATCATTATTGCGTAAATTTGAGCACTGGTTCCATCACCAGTTTGGAAATCTTGAGAGGCGTCGAAAACAGAAGTTGAGTATATAACTTTAGAAAATACTATATAAGTGTGTCTCCCCATGTGTTTCAGTGAAGTCAAGTGTGTGTGTGTATGTATGTATGTATCTATGGAGGAGGGGGTATGTATGTGTGTATATATATTTCTCTCTCCCACCCATTCTCCAATCCTTCTCTTCCTCTCTCTCTCTCTCTCTCTCTCTCTATATATATATATATATATATATATATATATATATATATATATACACACACACACACACACACACACACACACACACACACACACACACACACACACATATATATATATATATATATATACATATAAAGAATACAAATAATATGTGAGTACATGCATATATACGAACATGTATGTACATACCTACATCTACATGTGTATATAGATCCATATCTGGGTACAGGACGTCACAAAAAAAACGTGGACAAAATGAAAAACAGAACATAAACAGAGCACAGAAAACAAACAGGCCAAATAGAGAATATTTCCTTCATCAGCTGCCCCTATTCTAAACTAAGCGTTTATCCAGCGATGGCGGGTGATTATCTCCTGCTAGCGATATAAGCAAGAGTGTTTATATGCACCACGAGTTTATATGAGAGGTCTCTCATGGTAACTATCGCAGTACTCTATGTTCTAAGACAACGTTCACTTTTAAGTGGGGATAAATATTACCATATATATATATATATATTATTTGTTTCAGTAATTTGACTATGGCCATGCTGGAACAGCGCCTTTTAGTCGAAAAAATCGACCCCAGGATTTATTCATTTGTAAGCCTAGTACTTATTATATCGGTTACTTTTGCCGAACCACTAAGTTACGGGGACGTAAACACACCAACATCGGTTGTCCAGCGTTGGTAGAGGGAAAACAGACACACACACACACAGACACACACACACACACACACACACATATATATATATGTGTATATATATATATATACATATATATATATATATACATATATATATATATATA
>NC_068998.1:26532843-26537287 GCF_001194135.2 Octopus bimaculoides
AGAGAGAGAGAGAGAGAGAGAGAGAGAAGAGAGATAGAAGAGAGATAGTAACAGGCTACTATCTGTGCAAGGAATCTGGTAGCTGAAATCGAAGTGGAACTTGGAATCCGAAAAGAACAATATAAACGCAGAAACCAAAATCCACGCGTACACACACACCTACACAAATATGCGCGCGCACACGTGTCAGCACTGTTTTTGTCCATTTGGTTGAAAGAAGTGTGAAACGAAGACAAGTAAACGTTTACAATATCAGGGAATCTTTACATTTTTTCAGTTTTGTTTAATAAGAATTTCATTGAAAGCAAAAGGTGTTTTGACTCTCTCTTCCACATGTACACGCGCACATGCACACACACTAACATATAAAGTGCTCAATCTTTAGCAATGAACATATGTGTGTGTGTGTGTGTGTGTGTGTGTGTGTGTGTGTGTGTGTGCTTCTGTAAGTATGTAAACAAAGCAAATACAAATAGGAAAGCAAAACGAAAAAAAAAATCAATAACAGTATCAAGGACATTCACAGTTAATATTATTAGGCTGTCGCTCAAGGAGAGTAAACATAACGTTTCGGACGTAGTCCTTTGACGGACACGAGAAACGTCGACGCAAAATTGGGCAAAGAAGAACGAAGGTAAAAAAGAAGAGCGCCAGGAAATAACGGATGTGGGTTAGGGTCACATGTTCCAGCTTGATGTATACTTTTATATTTTTATCTAAAGAAATTTATAGGTATGAGACACCTTGCAGCTTGTAAATCTAATCGAATCTATTTATTATCTTTATCCTGAGTTAAAATAAATTGCATAGACTCGGTTTGTTGAAGCTGTTTCGTCTTGGCTTCCTTTCTTGGAAATGTCTTTTCTTAAAATAACTTACTGTAAATTATATTAGCATCATTAAGTTTACATTATCGTTGAGTTGCTCTACTATGTCGGTCTATGGTTGTTATTTAATCCCGAGTGATATCTGAAACCGTTCCTGTGATTTTTTTTTTTATTTCCTATAGGCATTGTTTATCTATAACTACATCATCCAATGTGTTCTTCAATTTTTGAGACAGTAGGGTACAATTAAAGGCAAATCCAGTAACCATTTTCAGCAACTAGAAACATCGACCACATAGAGACTCTCTCGCTGACTCATGAGACACATATGTGTATTTAGTTAGTTATATCATTCAAATTATCGCTTCTTCGACAATTTCATCCTTAAGTCATACCCAGCATCTTCTTTCTCAAGTCAAGTCCAGCATCTTCTACATTTCCGTCTCTTGTGCCATCTTTCACTGACTTACAACACATATTCACTCAATATGTTATTGCTTGTAGTTCAGATTCTCCTATAGATTTTCTTTCCATCATTACTGGTTTCAGCACATGGCCAACATGAAATAATATATTTCGAAAGACAACAGAATACAGTTCACCAATCATATTACATTAATTAAGAAATTTCAATTGCAGTGAATGCTTATAGTTACTGTGTATAATACTGAAAAGGTAGAGACAAAGAGAATGAGAGATGCAGTCATTGTTATCATCAGCTGGAGGAGAAACCTATGTACGAAAGACTTCAATATGCACTTATAGACAATCAACAACCATGATGTTATTATACTATCAATTGCCAAAAGATTTCATTGGCTGGCAATGTGCAATAATCGAAGATTTAATTACAAAGGGCCTCACTGTATATTGTTTACAAATTTTGGCACAGAACCAGCAATTTCGGGGGAGGGAGTAAGTCGATTGCAAAACCCCAGTACTCAACTGTTAATTATTTTATAGATCTCGGAAGGATGAAAGACAAAGTCGATCCCGGCGGTATTGAACTTAGAATTTAAATACGGAGTAATGATTCCATCAGCTCGCTGCCTTAGTGCTTCCATGTATATTACGAACATTCCTGTAGCATAAGCTAAGTTAAAACCTTGTCAGAAAGCAACGGCAACAGTTGTAAATCTTTCGGAGTTATCTCTCTTTTTAGTTTAGTCACAAACTAATGTAAGCTTACCGTATGTAATTAAGATTATTGTGGTTATTATTTCAAATACTAAAAGTATTAAACAACATCATTTCTTCCTTCTGTATTACAATGGTTTTGCTTCTAAAGGTCATAAAATTATTTCATTCTTTACCTGACAAACTCAGAACTGTTACGGCGGTAGCTGTTGAATATGTTAAGTATTACCAGGACAAGTTTCATTATTTTTGCAATACTTTGTTTCAGTAGAAGTGTAAGTTTTATTGATTAAAACATACAAATATCTATATTTGTAAACGTGTCCAACCCATACTAAATCAGTCATCAAATGATATTCATATATTCTTATTGTTTAACTGTACAGGAAATGTGTAAAATGTTTGAACCATTTGTCATTTATCTCTCTCCTTCTCTTTCTCTCTCTCTTTCTCTCTCTCTCTCTCTCTCACACACACACACACACACACACACACACACAAACGCACACGCACACACACACATACGCATACATACACACACATACTCCCAAAGGCTCGATAGATCTATTTTACTGAAATATTTACATAACGATTCACGGGATTTGCATATTTTCCAAATCACTGGAAGTTAACAAAAGTTCTTTCTCCCGATTTGACTGCTCTGATTTATCTTTTAAATCATCAAACATCTAAAGAATCTTAATCTTCTTTTTGTTGTTTCTTTTCTCTCCAAGAATCTATTTTCTATCAATATCTCATTTTCTTGTTCTTTTAAACTAATTTATTCCTGCATTTTAAGAACCTGTTTCTACTTTTTGGTGTTATCACATCGATATTTCTGTTAATAAATTGCAATATATTTGATTATCAACTGTTGGAATGTTGATGTACATTAGTTGATTGATTTTACAATGTGTGTGAAAGACTACGTCTTTGAACGCTACAAATTAGTTACAAGTTGGTTAATAATAGTGCGCTGGTGCAAATTCATCTCATTGTTTCTATTTTTCTCTCTTGTATTATTTATCTTAATAAACACTTGCAAGTGTTCTTCATAAGATAAAACAAGAATAAAATTTCAATTTTTAATGAATATTATTATTTTATATTGCAAAATAGAATAGATCGACATTTGTATATTCGGTTTAATCTCTCTCTCTGTTTCTAAAGAAATTCTGTCATTATACCAAATTTGAATATTTCTTTTTGCTGATATCTCTCCATATCTGGGTAGTGAGCTAACAGAAACAGAATGCTGCTGAATTGTACATTATTTATATTATTTAACCTCAATCTTCTTCGTTCTAAGTTCAAATTATATCACAGTCGAATTTGATCGATAATATAGGTTATCCACAATATACAGTGTTGAACTCACTCAGCTATATCACTAAAATAACATGGCCCCGATTATAGTGAAATAAATCAATATTTCTTTGCATAAACTGTGAGAGATAACCAAAGCTGTGAAACACTAAAACACTGAACTAGATACGGTAACTAGACTGATTTCTCACTATTGTCAGCTCAAAGCCACCTACGATTACCTTTCACCTGTCCAGACCGAATAAATTACATATCAGCAGAACCAGTAATATACTGAATTAAGTGTAATCAACAAAACCTCAAACTTTACAAAACTAGTCAATCAGTATGTCAATCAACAACATATTCTCTGGTATACAAATGGTTAATACTAGTTCTAGTTTGTCATTTTATTTTGTTCCATTGACCTGGAAGTTAGGAAATGATATCACTTCATGCCAGAACTAAATTTATCGTCATCGTTAATTTTGTCTTTCCTGAACTGTAACGCTACCGACTGACAAAGTTAATCTCTTTAAAGAATAAACAAGAGCTGTATACGTTCATAGAACGTAAATGTTATATTTATACCATTCATCTTATAGCTACCCTTCTATGGCTACACAACAGATAACATGATATCTAGTGTATTAAAATAATCTAATTAAAAATAGAATTGTGTGTAACATGGCTGAAAACAAAATGTATTGAATTATAAGGTCTCCTATCATAACCTTAAGTCAACCGAGGGTTTATGAATCAAATTGGATTAGCGAAAACTGCCTGGGGCCTTGTCAATTCTGTTTTGAAATTGAAGTCTTCGTCATCACTTCCTTCAATTCTACTGTCGATGGATAAGTTTAGCGAAGTCCATTTTCTGTTGCGAACATTTGCATCATATCTCAATATGATGATAACTTCTCTTCCTTCAACCAGAATCGAAAGTATCAAGATTTTCGCCTCTTCTTTTCGAAGTCATTAATTAAATAAATAAATATACCCCTGTTTATAGTTTTAAGTCTTTATTCTCATACAAATGATTTTTAACTAAATTCATGCTGTGGAAATGAAAAACAAATATGGTTTTCAAGTATCGTTCAGAGAAATTTTTTCTGTTATTGTTTAAAAAATAGAATTTTCTCTCTCCATCTCTCTCTCTCTCTCTCTCTCTCTCT
>NC_068998.1:26537383-26539883 GCF_001194135.2 Octopus bimaculoides
TCTCTCTCTTTCTCTCTCTCTCTCTCCCTTTTAAAGTGTCAGTAAACCAGCCTTATCTGTTGGGTGTCCGTCTGAGTGGAATCTTCAAGATCTCAACTCACAACTTTTCCATGTCTGACAGTTACAATAAGTGGTACAATATAACCGGATCTCTGTTATCTTAGTGTGATATATGTTGTTTATTTTTTTATTGTCTTCTGTTCTTTTGACGACAATTTATGTCAGGGAACTAGAAAGACAATATGAACACTGTGTATTTCCAACCCACAATGTCTGCGAAGAATTAATCGGGCTGACATAGAAATGATTGGAGGATAAAAATGTATTGAAATGGTTCATGATCACGACGTGAGAATATCACGGAATTGCTTATGAAAACTATAAAAAATGTTTTCTGCTGTTACCATTAAGTTGGATTCCAACTAGAAGAAAATAAAAGTGATTTTATGCAATTTTTAAGAGTTTACTTGAAAAGGGTTACCATATCATAGTAAAAGCTGAAAAGGTTTGCACTTATAAGGATGGAATTAAATTATTTGGCCTCGATAATCAAGCCAGGATGAAAGGAAATACCCAAATATATGTTATGCAACAAATGAATCTCAAAGTTTCTTATTATTTCTGAAGACACATTGTAAGATTCTGAAGGAACGTCAGAATTTTTTCCATTCCACGCAGTAACTAGACGTAATGACATCTATAAACTCTCTTAGAGCTATTAGAGTCGTTCAGTTATCGGGTGCAAAGTGCCCCGAAGTACACCATTTCTTTTGCTTATCTTTTCTTATTACATTTGTAAAAGTAGCTGTTTGCAGTGCAAATACACCAGAAACAACTTCCAAAATTACATCAGTTTTGAAACCTGTTTCCAGATGAATGCAAGGATTCATAAAAGGATAAATATTTATCTGTAGTTTCTAATAGTAACAGCTTTTGTGCAATGAGGCTCGATACATCTGCTAGCAAAAGAACATCGGAACTAAATGCAAATGTTCTAGTGATTGGATAAATAAATCAAATGGTTCATTTGTTCTTGAGTAAAATATCTAAGCGATATAAAAAGAAAGAAGTGTTCATCAATAAATATCTCTTCATGTAAAAAGAATATGGTTTTGGAATTAACTAAAACTTGAAATATTTGTTTCTCCTTTATTTTCAGCTACACTGGTTATATTGAATCTATTATGTGTGTTTTTATTTAGAGAAATGGTAATAAATACTTTTATTGAAAGAAAATTGTAGTTGCATTGTTGAGAAGAGAAACTAAAGATTACTCGTTGTTGAATATGATTGTAACAATGCTATTCTTTGAAGTAAACTACAATATGTTAGAACTGTCTTGTTGAAATATGTGTCAGCATAGTAGTTGTTTGGTTTCTCCCACTGTCGTGTGTTATCTATTCAACTAACATCTATAATTTGTCATATATTTCGTTATGGAAAGTAAGTTAGTGGTAGTTTGTATGGGTGTGTGTATATATGTGTGTGTGTGTACTTGTACATATGAGAGTTATATTAAAAGTAGCCATAACATTTTTATTAACCAACAGATGTCGTTCAAATTGAAAGTGTTGGTAGAGTACCTCGTTTATTATACCACTCAGCATAATCTTTATAACAAACAATGCATTTGCAACATCGTTGAACTCAAATCTCGAGACTTTCTTGAAAATATTCAGGTTTGCACCGAATTTTTGGGTTCTAACCTCTTCTTCACAAACAGTTTCACCTCGTCTGTACCATCAAATCATAATCCTCAGACAAACAGGAGAAAGCCAAATCTGGACTGTACGATTGATTGAGGACCATTGGACAGCCCAATTTGTCGATTGCCTGATTTGCTGCTAAAGATGTACGGTCGCAATTTTGTCATGATGAATGTGGATTGCTTGCAAATTCTTATTCAGTCCCTTCCACTTATTAGTTTTTCTAACATGTTTTAGTGTTTCAATGTACTCGCTCGCCGTCCATGGTAAAGCCATGATCCAGAAAACCAAGAAGACTTTGCCAACTCTCAAATCAGGCTCTTGAACTTCTCAAGCCTTGGAGAAGAAGTGTGATGTCATTCATTGGATTGACCCTTAGTTTTGGGGGTCATAAAGATACGACCGCGTTTCATTACCTGTAGCCAGTTCAGCAAAAAAAAAGATATCTTCATTGGTTTTAAGCACTCTCAGTGAATCAGATCAGTTTATCCCTTTTGCTTGTGCCATAGCCTTCCCTCATACATATATTTGTGTGTGTGTGTGTGTGTGTGTGTGTGTGTGTGTGTGTGTGTGTGTGTGTGTGTGTGCATGCACGCACACACACACACACACACACACACACACACATATATATAACTGTTAAGAAGTTGCCGACAATTACAAGGATGGTTTACAATGAAATACGCATTTAAACATATATATATATATATAGCTATATAACTGCAGTAAAGACATAGTTTCAACAGCCAAGGTACTTCCGTTTTACTCCAGTTAACGAAATAATCGACTTCTTA
>NC_068998.1:26541057-26542664 GCF_001194135.2 Octopus bimaculoides
GTGTGTGTGTGTGTGTGTGTGTGTGTGTGTGTGTGCACGCGCGCGTGTGTGTATTTATATACATATATATATGAATGTATATATTGTATATTGGGGCATAAAAGTCGACGCAATATATAGAATAAACATGTGGTGTAAATTTTCAAATATCGTTACTATCTTTCCAAATTTTTCTGCATCTGACATAGAACTTTTGGTCCGCTGATGTCTTCTTGTCGACCTACCATGCTGGGCTATAAATTTTTGCTAGCAAACTTCGACTTGTATGTCGGAAAATACGGTATGTATATATATATATATCATTGTGTGTGCGTGTATGTATTTATGTATGATTGATGTATGTGTGTACGTACGTATATGCTTGTACATGTGTGCGTGTTCGAGTCTGTGGTTACATATAAACCGATTTAAAAACCAGTGTTGTTGCTTTTATTGTATCCCTTTGCCGTGTAACTTAGCAGTCAGACACAGTGCATTCACATTTGCAGCTGGAACACTCTCAAACTATATATCATAACACTTCCTTTCCTTAGTTATCCCTCAGAATTAGAAAACATCTGTTCATTTGATTCTTTACTGTTTTATAATTTATTGTGTCAGTGGTTTCTCAGGCTACGAATAGGCATACTCGATAGGGCGTGGTAAAAAATGCATTTATGCATATATTCCAGTTCTTTACCTTCTGAATTCAAATGCTACTACTTTTTATCATGTTGGAGGTCAACAAAATAAAAGCAATGGGGTCGATGGCACTGAGTAACTCCCGCAGCTCTGAATTGCTGGCCCCATTCCAATCAAGAGCCATTATTCTACTTTATTTTTGTTATTGGATTTCTGTCTTGCTGGATTCTTTTCTTCTCTAGGCACAAGGCTCGAAATTTTTAGGGCAGGTAGCCAGTCGATTAGATCGACTATAGTACACAACTGGTACTTAATTCATCGACCCCGAAGGGATGAAAGGCAAAGTCGACCTCGGCGGAATTTGAACTCAGAACGTAACGGCAGACGAAATACCGGCGTGCTAACGTTTCTGCCAGCTCGCCGCCCTTTGTCTTGCTGGATTACTACCTTCAACGGTTTTAAACAATCATACCTTCAGTGTTTAAAATTGTTGTTTAATTTCTCGATTTATATATATCTAGTGGTATAGTAGCGCTTTGCATAAAATGAGAATATATTTCTGAGCCAAAAAGTTTATGAGTTTCAAACCGGAGTTATATTTTAATAACCTTTTCCATTATAAACGCAAGGCCTGAAATGGAAAAAATTAGAGGATGGAGCTAGTCGATTACATCGACTCTTGTATTTAACTGGTACTTATCATATCGATTCCGAAAGGAACTTGATCTCAGAACGTAAAGACGGGCGAAATGATAATTGATGAACACAGGAATTAAAAATCAAAATATATGTATTAAAATTAGTCTATGTATGTATGTGGGGGCGTCAGTGTGTGTGTGTGTGTGTGTGTGTGCGTATTTATGTATTTACATTATTGTCTGAAAGTATTTTATTAAAATCAACCAAGTAAAATACATACATATATACATACATATGTATGTATATAAATACACACACACATACATATATATGTATATATATATATA
>NC_068998.1:26543082-26544869 GCF_001194135.2 Octopus bimaculoides
TATATATATATATATATATATTGGAACTCTTGCGAGGTAGTACCTTTTAACGCCTCCGCCGTTTTTGTCGTCACCTCTTCCACATCTGCAAATCCTGTAGCACCAGTTTTCGTCACCAGTGATGACCTTCAAAAATAAATAGGTCCACATTGACTTCCACCTGTTCTTTCAGTTTACGACACGCATTCAGTCGGGACTGCTTTTGATCTTCCATGAGCAAGGGAGGCACAAATTTTGCTGCAACTCTTTACATTCGCAATTCCTCGCTCAAAATTCGTTGGCAGGAGCTCCAGGACGCGCCAGCCACATCAGCAAGATCGTCAATTGTTCGGTGACGTTTCTCCAAGATCGGTTCATGAAATTTCATGATGTTTTCTTTCGTTCGTGAGGTCGACGGTCGTCCTGAACGAGGTTAGTGTTCAAGCGACAAGTAACCATTCCTAAAGCGTGAAAACCACTCGTAAACATGTTTTGCTTTGAAAGCTGTTTGAAGTATGATAATTGTTTCGGCCGCCGTTTTCGCCATCAGAAACAGAATTTCACGGAAGCACGCTGTTCCTTCGTTTCAGCCATCGCAAAGATCGACGAACAGGGGAGGAGCACTGCAACACAAAGACGCACCACGTGACAGTACGACATCAGTCGACGATACCGGCCGGCTAACTGATGCCTGAGGGACGAATCAAGTGGCTTCTAGCAGCGGAAGCCTGAACTACAACGAGCTTGTCCCACACAGAACGTTTCTGATTTCTTTTGGGTACGCTCTCGTACACACACACACACACACACATACCTATATATATGATGTATGTATGTAATATGTATTCGTGTGTGTGTGCGTACAACGTGTAGACAAACATACAGAGAGGCAGACAGACAGACAGACAGATAGATATGTGTGTGAGAGTGTAAAGGGAATGTAGTGACACTGATTAAATACATCAACAATACGGCGTAGTGAAAATACCTCACAGGACCGTTTTCTATACAATACACAGACCACATTAAGTATAGTAACACACAATAAACTCTCGTCTCTCAACGAACCGATTGATTAAAGCATTCACCACTTCATTTTATAATGAAACATGCGTTTTCTTTTATAAATCTTTATCTTTAAAACTCTATTTTAATTCTATTCCCTTTGGTTCTATTATTTCCATTATTCGTTCTTGAGTTTGATTGTCAGTCATACAAAACTAATTACCAGTGTCAGTTTTATGCCAAAATGTGAATCGGTTAACAGATTGAATTATTCTCAATTTTCTTGCATTGGCTTCTGTTTGAATTTAAACTTTCCTAAAATATCCGTGAATATGATACCCCATGTAACACATTTGCTGAGTTAGCATATAACCGTTAATGGAATGTGCAGAAATCGTCAAATACGTTAATCTTCTGACTCTTCTGACAGGGATTTTCAGTTACCCTTGACGATAATTTAAGATACTGAATCCATTTTTTCCTGGTATTACTAACATATATTTTAAATTAATCTAATGTTGAACCAAACAAATATGTACTAATTTCATTTCAAGATATTGCTAGGAATACGGAAGCGATATCTGACAGCGTTTTCAGGTATAGGCAGCAGGATGTATCTTATTTGTGTGGTAAAAATGAAACGAAATAAAATCTTTTCTTATTTCTGCTTCACTTGTTGGAACTACATAAATACTTCATGTTTATTATTCTGTTGGTTCATAAGTTTGAAAGTTTGACAAAACTCATTGACGTAATATATATATATATATATATATATATATATATATATATATATATATATA
>NC_068998.1:26544889-26546744 GCF_001194135.2 Octopus bimaculoides
ATATACAGGGATTAGCAATTGAGTTGCTTCTCCAACATACTGAAAATTTAGAAATAGCAGTCAAAGAACTACTGATTCCAAACTACAAATTTTTCTCTAAAATGGATGGCGATATTTATGGCACACATAGAACAAAAAAACCGGAGGGAAAAGCGTAAACAAACCAAGCCTTTAGTTAATTGGATACGAATCGTTTCATGGTTAAGTGAATGGAAATTTCACTATTCCAATCTTCAGCCTCAATATTCTGATAAATTTGAAAGTGTCTCTAAAAAAATTCACGGTAACTTTTGGCCATGCGACACCAAAAAAAAAAATATATATATATATATATATATATATATATACTGTTTCTAGAATCACTTTTTTTTTATTCTTGACTGTTTGTTTGTAGCTGAAAAGGCCACTAATAATATCTCTGGTACTGAAATTGAAATCTGTTAACATTTGTGCAAGGGTATGTGAACATTGTGACACATAGCATTGACTAAATGACATTTTTTTAAACGAGGGCGGTTCTGGTGTAGTTTAATGCTGTTCCTTCTATCTTACTTTTCTTTTATAAATCCTTTTACGTTTGACTTTTCAATATATACAGAATGAAGGATTTTCTACTAATTATATACTTTAAGAATGTTGAACTCGAGGAGTTTTAGAGAATACTGCAATATTGTATTTCGAAATAATTCTTTTTTGTTTTTTAACACATTATGAATATTAGCTTTCAGTTTTTAGAAAACTGGTAAAAATCATGAAAACTATCCCGAGTAGCAAAATGTATTACTTCGTAAAATCATATGTCAGCATCTACATTTCTACGATAGAAAATTACTAAAATTTTCGGGACAGTGTCAGCCTCAATCTATTATCTGACATTCAAAATGATCCGAGAGGATCTCTGAGATCATTTAGTCTGCTAGGCAAGCTAGCCAAATTCCCTCAAATAACATATCAGCGATTTACTAACTCTGTTATCGCTTCTTACCACCAATTTATCATCTTGATGTTATAGAGGAAGTAGTATAGTTGAATAATGTAAAAGCTGTCTGGAATTGGAAAATAAGAATTCAACTGCCAGCGAACTTGCCGAAAAAATCTGTTTTTGACTTTGCAATGCTTAAACTAGTCTATAAATTCCTCAATTCTGCCATATGACTACTGCAGTGGATTCTTCGTCGATTTTGGTGACGAGCACTCAGTTTTTTTTTTTTAACAAACTAAAACAAACGCGTAGGCGGCTGAATATTGCGCAATTACGTTGTACACTTACGCAATTCTCAGGTAGATTAAGCGTACTGAGCAAGTACTTTATTTATCGTCCTTGAAAGGATGAAAGACAAATTGACGTCGGTGGAATTGGAGCTCAGTAAGGTGGAACGAATAGCAAATTTATTTATTACTCTAACAATAAGTTTTCCCATTTGAAGCCATATGTGACTAGTTCATGTCTCCTGACTAGACCATCGTCAGATTCAGAACAATTCAAATATTTGACTGCGGCCATGCTGGAGCACCGCCTTTAGTCGAGCAAATCTACGCCAGGACTTATTCTTTGTAAGCCTAGTACTTATTCTATCGGTCTCTTTTGCCGAACCGCTATGTTACGGAGAGTAAACACACCAGCATCGGTTGTCAAGCGATGCTGGGGGGACAAACACAAACACATAAACATATGCACACACATTCATATATATACATATATCCGACGGGTTTCTTTCAGTTTCCGTTTACCAAATTCACTCACTAGGCTTTTGTCGGCCCGAAGCTATAGTAGAAGAAAATTACTCAAGGTGCCACGCAGTGGGACTGAACCCGGGATCATGTGGTTGATAAGCAAGCTACTTACTATATAGCC
>NC_068998.1:26547302-26569133 GCF_001194135.2 Octopus bimaculoides
ATATATATATATATATAAGCGCAAATGTTATTTGTGTATAAATGTATGTTTACACATATGTGTGTATATAATTTAAAACCCCCTAACGAAGCACTAAAACGAGCTGCTTCGGAACCTATTAGTAAATGATGACAAATTTTGGCTGCAGAAAATACTTTAGTTTCTTTGTTGCTAAATAAAGTTTGCCTGGCAATAAACGGAGACCCTCAGATATGAATAAGTTCTATTGAAAGTAACTTTAAACATCTCTTGTCCTAAAAAAATTGCCGGTAAATATCCTTCGACTCATAGCCTTAAAAGGGAAGGTCACGTTCGGCAATGTACTCCTGGATACACAAAACGACAGAGTTGAGCAACAACAATAACAGCAGCCATGCAGAGTTTCAAACGCACGGTCAGCATACACACAGCAACATACTGGAACCTCTACGGACATCATTGAGGAGGAAATAGGCCTCGTAACTTATTGTTAGAGGACGCTGAGGGATCCGGATGCGGAGGCTGAGTCAACAACAACCTCTGTTACTGAGGGTGGGTTGTGGTAGTGGATGATATGGTGATGAAGAGAACGAGAACTATTATTATTACCATTATTATTATTATTATTATTTTATTATTATTATTATTATTATTATTATTATCATCATCATCATCGTTATTATTATTATTATTATTATTATTAGTAGTAGTAGTAGTAGTAGTAGTAGTAGTAGTAGTAGTAGTAGTAGTAGTAGTTCATTATCCAACTGAAAAATGTATATTTATTGAAAGCTATTTAAAACTTTTCCCACTTTACTACTAAATCTTCCTAGGAATTCGTTCGATGGAATATTTCAGTTACCAACTTAGAAACTTCAGTCTTCAAGTATGTCGCGAAAGTCAGTCATAAGACTTAATAAACACGTGATTTAGTGTAAGGCCTTGCAATACTAGTCTTTAGTCCAATGTTATGTAATAGGTATTTTTTGATAGTCTTACTTAAAACCTATTGTTAAATTACCTTTTAACCAGAAAAATATGTAATTCAAATATTATTATTCCAGGATTTTTCTTTATTCGTAGTCGTTTCTTAACTCTAGATAGGCCAAGATCTTGATATTAGATATTGTACGTCAAGAATTATATTCTTCTGTGCATTCTTCCTGTTGTTAAAGATTGTTGGTTATAGTTTGAGGGAGATTTGGCTGATAACAGAGTGTAACAATATGTTTTTTGCTTTTTTTTGTCTTCGGTCAGTAAGTGTTAGAAATCAAAGGAAATGACTACTATTCCCTTCAAACATTACTTTTGGGACCTGGACATCAATGTTTTGAAACTGACCTGTTTTCCATTACATATCAGGCAGATTCAGCGCTAAGTTGCTGAAGCAAAAATATCGTTATAGCAAATGTTCGGCTCAATAGCACAGATTTGCTTGTTAGTTGTTTGAGCTTAACCATCTCAGCATGTCCTTAGGTGGCTGACAAGATGTGCGTCTCCGATCATGAGTAGGAGTAATGGGGGAGCATCATAGCCATGTGTTGAGAGTGATTCTTTGGAGTTTGAATAAATGTAACAAAAGCAAAGTTTGAAGGAAATTTTAGTCATTTTTCATACTTTTAGGGGTAAAGAGATAGGAAATAACAGATGCGACCCCAATACAAAGATCATATTACACAGTGTAATTCTGGGGAATCAATCAGAGATGATCTGTCTTTGCCTTATTATCCTCCACAAAAGATGAGGGACAGGTAATCAAAAGCAAATATGCGAACTTATCAAAGCCAGGTTAGCGAGGAGTGTCGATGAGTATGTTTACCCAACGAACCAATCTCTGGTTCACTGTAGTTACGTTTATGAGAATGTCTATTTGTACATGACATGGCGTGTACAAGGAGTATTTTTGCTGGAAACCACCGAGTTATAACTTTTCTCATTGGTACAGTTTTCACCAATATATGATGACGAAATATATATATACGCATTTACATACATGTATACATGTATTCATGTATACATGCATGCATACGCGCGCACATACATAAACACATGCATCATAAGTACAAAATGCATGCTGAAGTTAAATACAGGAAATGGTCCTATTGTCACTAACAAATGCTGGGGTATATTCCAAGACTATAGAGAAATCTTTCTGTGATGCTGTTTATACTTTCAATAAACTCCTTGTCGTCTTGGCTGATGAAATCTGAGGATTATGTGATTAATGCACAGAAAGTTGGAAACTCCAACGTAACAGATTACTTTTTGTGAATGATTTGAAAGAATGGTATGAAGAAAAGCCTTGACCTAGTTTCGACATTCTCCAAGGATACAGTAATGTAGTTTGGCCAAAATATATATTCTTTCGTGGTTGTAAAATGAAGAAGAAATACAAACCTGCTTAGAAGTATTTCTACCAATGGCCTTATTATTTCACCGGTATCTGGTGAGGTGTTCTACGAGTCTCAGGAAATGAGTGAAAATATATTCTGCAACTCTTAATAAGGAAAACCGAACTAGGAAATAATACACAAGGATAAAATATAAATACTCTTCAGAACTATTCGTATTCAAGAAATTAGTTGCCCACAATGTGTACTATTATAGCAATTTCGAGGAAGAGGTAAGGCGATTACATGGATTCCAGTACTCAACTGATACTTACTTTATTGACCCCGAAAGGGTGAAAAACAAAGTTGACTGCGATGGAATTTGAACACAGAAAGTTAAGACGGACGAAATGTCGCTAAGCATTGTGCCCGGCGTGCTACCGGTTCTATGACTTGCCGGCTTATACAAATATTAAGTCTCTATTAGAAGTTGGATGAATTCTGAGCTATTGACGTAAAAACACAGAAAATTTTAATCAAAACCAAAAATGTCCACACTAACACTGAAATAAGCCACGTCTACATACAATGAAAACAATACTGCAGAAGTTTAACATCGATTCAAACAACCTTTGAATGTCGCTTCATATCGGTCGACAGTATACCAGTCACCAAATGTTGAAGTATATCCATTGATCACCTCGTTATGCAGATAACCTCGTAATAGGAGTTCTTGGCAAGGAGTTCCTTGGAATGTATACACACCTAGAGAAATTTCAATGAATCACTAGTTGGAAAGGTGTTGTGTTCATGATCAAAATGTACGGCTATGTTATTAGAAAGATTCAGAGACAGCAACACAGCCAAAGTAGCTTGTCTTGGAGTAACAACTAAGATATAAACTGTCACAGTGAAGGGCATGCTTTTGTAACATAGATACAAGAAATAACAACAAAATGCGTTATACTAAAAAAGGTACAGGGTTCCAGGTAAAACACCAGAAGCATCAACCGGTAGATTGTGCAGTTAAACACCAAGAACTGCAAGTCTTTTCAGTCTTATCTGCTTGCGATGGTGGTTATTGTGGTGGTTGTGATGGTGGGTTGGTGACGGTAGTGTGATGATAACGATGGGCCTCCGCGCATTTTCGTCTCATATTCCACTAGGAGTATTTTTGCTGGAAACCACCGAGTTATAACTTTATACATACATACATACATACATACATACATACATACATAAATAAATAAATACATACATACATACATACATACATACATACATAAATAAATACATACATACATACATACATACAATACATATGGAAAGAAAACAGTTGCGCACTTGCATTTCAAAACATAAATTCTTCTTTCCTCCATAGCAATTTTTCGAATGATGTCATCGAAATATACTTGGTAATTTAATAATTCTTAACATCTCTTTCAAGCCATAAAAGGAGCTTTGTCATTTTTGTTTTAACAATACGCTAACGTTTAGATGTAATATTATTGAAATGGCGTATACAAAGATTAGTATTACTTGATGATTTGTTTACAAAACTGTAAAACTGAAGTACAGTCAAGTTAAATATACATTATTAACTCGGATCAATGTTTCGATAATTTGTATTCAATTTAATATCATGAAGATGAATGAGAAGATAATTTTGTCTTCAGCTAATCACTTTTTAACTACTTACTGTACCCAATTTGCTATAAAATTTTATTATACATCCAGTGTGTCGCTTTTTTGGTCACTTAGTCTACAGTAATCAATCATTATTTAATTCTACTATATCATGTGTCTGACCAACTACAATTACTGTAATTAAGTTATATATCTTTCAGATTATCCTTATTTCTAACTGCCTTTCAATTAAATAGTAACAAAATCATGCTCTTTCATGTTGTTATAAGTTAAACATGACGACATCGGCACATCTATAAATATATGAGTATATGAACTATGAATCATAACTGTGTAGAAGAGTGTAAATGGCTGCGTGGATAGGATTTAAAATCCTATCCACGCAACAAGTCAAAGCGTTCGTATCGTATCACTAAATCTGCGTTGCATATGAGAAAAGAACATTTAACCGCACTGAAAACGGAAAGAACCTAGTTACACCAAGTCGTTCATTTCCCTACAGGGATTAAGCCAGCGAGTGTGCCTCTTCATGTTTGCTCAACCTGCTATTTATAACGGCCAAATTTCTATCAAACCTACACTGCAATAAAAAACAGAACATTTGCCTAGCCAGATAAACAGGATGCTACACAGGATTACCATGGTTGAAACGATGAGTCAACTTCAAGTTACACAATAACAGCAACGACTTCTTAGAGCTTGTCAGTCTGTTTCCTCCACAACTAAAACAGATTACTACTCCCATCTAATGGTTTAATGATTCGCTTTAAATCTTCGATCCATAGCCAGTGATAATTATCTCTTGTTTCGTTTTTTACAAGGTTTTAACTCACTTATCTGTAGCAAATACCATTAATCGGTGGTAGAATTTACACCCCATTTTGAATATATAAACATTACATAACCCTTCAATTGTTTCAAACCTAGAGACTTCGTTTCCATGTACTGTGTAATGAGATATGGTTAACCTACACAGAATTCATCTTCTTTAGCCTTGACAAACTCTGTAAATCAAAGAAGATCGGTTTCGCTAAATATCGAAACTGTTTCGCAGAGAAGACATGATGGAAGCTTACCGTTATTCTGCAGCATTTGCACAGACTGTTAAATTCACATTAAAGCGGCTGTTATTATTATTTACATAAGAAACACTAGAAATAACAGAAACAGTACAGATAAATGATTAAATGAATCTGAAGAATTCCAGTAATTTTTTAGCTTCATTGATTGCTTTAAATTTGTCAGAGATGTTTGTGTGAATGGTTCTCACTAAAGGGGTATGCAGTTCTCTCTCTCTCTCTTCTCTGTGATGTGGGTGTATATCTTTGTGTGTGTGTGTGTGTGTGTGTGTGTGTGTGTGTGTAAAAGGAGGAAATGTCAGTTGAAAGATAAAAGGCTTTTAATTTATGCTGCAATGTTTTGACTCATTAGTTGCAATTATTTAGTAATGAAATGAACTTCAGTAAGATAGTAATTTATTTTCATCATCATGATTGTATCAAATAACCTATAAATACAGTGTTACTTCTTGTTATTGACTGTTACGGTACTATTGAATGTCTCTAATAAGTAACTAAATACTACTATGATCTTTGTAATTACTGTGATGAGAAAAAAAGTTTAGGTGAGGAATCGACTTCTCAGCAAATGCAGAGAATTGTTTTAATTACTGATCAGATTACTATTCTTGCAGCAGTTTTTGTTTTTAAAGTGGCATGATGAAAGGTCAGAGATTTTATCTTTAACTCAACTAGCGAGCACTTTCATCATAATTGTCACAAATGTCTCATTTAATTGCTGCCCACTTAATATCTTAGCTATCGTATCTCACTGGTCGCTCACTACATCATGATTACTGCTTATTTCTTGTCTTAATTCTCACCAACTTTCATCATGATTGCTACTTCTTTTCAATTATCTGTCACACATTTTATCGTAACTGTCACACACTTCACCATAACTGTCACACATTTAGTCATAACTGCCACTCTCTTCATCATAACTGTTACACGCTTCATCCTAACAGTCAAACACTTCTATCATAATTGTTTCTCACGTCTATCTTAACTGCTATTTCAATCTTCCAGTACGTCATAACTGTATCTTCTACCTTAACAGTCATCCACTCCAGCATAACTCTTCTGCTTTAATTTCAACTTAAACCGCATTTCTCTCTCAATTTCCTCCCACTTCTCGCCCAGATCATGTCAGAATCGAAGATCTAAGACAAATAACCAAATTGTCACTAAGCACCTCTGTCGTCAAAAATACAGCATTCAAACTGCTTGGCCACACTAAGGGAAGGATTTGTGACGTCAGCAAGATATCTTTGGAAGGCCTGATAAATGGAAAGAAAGCCAGAAGTCGGAAACCTAAGAGATGGAGAAATATAGGCAGGTCTTCACATAGTTTCCCCGAACGCTCTTGCCAAAGATCGAATACTGTGGAAGCAACTATCTTATGTTAGTGCATATTCTGTCGCAAGCAGAGATAGCTGAATCTGATGACCTGCTCCCCCTCTCTCTCTCAAGTGTCTCCTACTTACTTCTCAAGTGTCTTCATCTTCCCTCTCAACTATCTCCCACTTCCATCTCATAGTTTCCCACATCCATCACAACTGTTTTCCCAACTTCAATCCGAATTGTCTCCTACTTCATTCCAACTGTTATTCGTCCCCTTTAAAACTTCACTGCCGCCCCTTTTCTCGTAGTGGTCGCCTAATTCTCTCACCAGAATTACCTGTATTGATTTTCTTTGGGTTCAAATACATAAAAGGGCCTACGAGATGGGAACTCCGAAATATGAAACACAAAACAGAACTCTGCAGTATTCTCTAGCCTATATCCCAGTCTTATATTATTCTTCGAGAATTATGAGACAACAAACACGGAAAAAAACAAGCATGTTACTGAACTATCTTCAACTCCTCTATTACATTCTTTAACAGTGAATTATTTTGAAAAATCAGAAAATTAAATTTTGTGCTACTAATATTTGCCTAATATTTGCTGTGCAAATAGCTTGAACTGAGCAGCAAAGCAAGTACTGGACAAGCCAACGAAGAGCATTTATGTAGTCACCAGACATGCTTAAAGTAGGCCTCCAAACTGTTTCGAATCACACCCTGTTATCTTAATAAAAGTGAAAGATACTGCTTGTAGTGTGGTCTGAAAATGTGTACCTCTGAAAGTAAGAAGGGGACATTCATGGCTGGAACATTTTGATTACTGGCATCTTTGGCCATGTTTCTTCTATTTACCACAGGGCCCCAATAACATAATCTATGGAATGAACTCAATACAATACTGGTAGTCATTTAGTCAATAAGGAAGGAGGAAGATAAAGCCAACTACGGTGAGGATTGAAAATAAAATACGAAGGAAAATAATTAAATACTGTAATCTAATGCTTTACTGACTCTGTTTTCCTATCATCTCTTCACCTCTTAAATAGTGATAAAACCATTCTTTTCTATCTATTAATGCTTCTAACTCCAAGAAATATAGCTCAGCCGAAGAGATTAGAAGAAGTGGTAAGACGAAGATAAAATAGGTGAAATTATGTTCATGAATTATCAGAATAATTTAGTTTAAAATGTCAGACAGTCGATAGGCTATTATAGTCTCACATTTGGAAGAAATGCCTATAAACTCTTTAAATATCATATCGCCAACATTTATCCTTAGGTAATGATAATATTTTTGGAAAGGATATTGATAGAATAAGCATTTTTATAGCGCTACGTCAATGTATATTGACCATGTGGTTGTTATTTGCAGATTTAACAGAATTGTTATAATATAATAATAAGATACTTAATTAATTACTGAAGTCTTTGTTTTGTCTTGGTCTCGTATCGAATTTTCCAAGCCAGGATTCAATTAATTTGTTCTGCAATATCATAGTTGAATATAATTCAAGCGAGTAAATTATGCATTACTTATCCAGTGAAGTTAATATCATCAAACGCACAGTTAAAAGAGACAACACAATATCATCAGTATATTCACTACCTCCCGCATCTGGATCACGTGTCAAACACCTTAATAAACAATCCTCTGAATTTTGTATAGGACATATTAATTATAATTCTACCCCAAAAGCTCTTAACTTTGTAACTTTTGCTTAGCTTCCATTTAGATTAATTTCTTAAGGGACAATTATAAACTTTTGAACCCTACGTAGCGTTTCAATGACACTAAGTAGAACATAATAGATCAATACAATTTAATTTATGCTCGCGTCTCGTGTTCCCTGTCACTGTCTAGTATAAAAGGGGGGAAATCTATTAAGTGAAACCAAAGGATTGAATTTAGTCGAAGTCACCCTTGACCTCTAAGCCCCTTGCACTCCAAATATAATGATATGTCGCTTGGAGATAATCTAGGGCAAGGCTGTTGTCGGACGCTGAAATTCAAGTTTCCAATAAACCTAGTTTACTTGACAATTTTTCTGCAAATGACCTTGATGTCGAAGCTATTTTAATATGATGAATCAACTCATTTTTCGAAATATTAACCTTCATTTTCTGACCTTCTTATTTCATATTTAGCAGGGCACGTAGTGCCAATGCATAAATATATTAACCCTTTATCTACTTAATTCTCTGAAACTAGCTTTATTATTCCTCAAAGAAGACTGGTATATATAGCCGACATGGATGATTGCAAGTAGGTCAGAAACTCGCTATTGTAAATTATTTTCAGCTCACAGTGTTCCGTTACACATATGCACATTTAATTTTAATGAATGCAACAAATTTATCTCAGGAAGCAGGAGTTTCCATTAATGTTACAACTACAGGCATGAAATATATTATCTGTAATGAAAGGTGTTAAATTGAAGATGATTTATCGTCGGTCTTCGGTAGTATAGTTATAAGTATCCCCGCCTGTCACGCGGGAGATCGGGATTCAATTCCCCGCCGGGGAGACGGTACCTTTATTTCTTTTTTTACTTTACTGAAGCGAGAAACCTGGCATATATCCCTGACAGGACCGAGTGACAAGCCTCTTTTTGTTTCCTGCGTGCTTTTCACATTGACTACTAATAAAATCATCGCTAACATACACGTAGTCCCATCAAACGACCGATGTTCCAAAGGATTTCATACTTATATGTTTGTGTTTGTTCCCCCAACATCGCTTGACAACCGATAGTAGTGTGTTTACGTCCCTGTAACTTAGCGGTTCGGCAAAAGAGACCGATAGACTAAGTACTAGGCTTACAAAGAATAAGTCCTGGGATCGATTTGCTCGACTAAAGGCGGTGATCCAGCATAGCTGCAGTCAAATGACTGAAACAAGTAAAAGAGAGAGTAGAGAGTATTTTCAAAACTCTGGCCCTAACTTCATTTATGTTTTCAACTACGCGGGATTTCGTTGTTTCTTTTTATCTAAAATAAAATACCCTAAAATAATAAAGAGAGAAACATCATTCTAAAGAAAAATCGACCCACTTAGAAAATTATGTGAAAAACATCTTCCTATGTAGCAAGATCATTCTATTTACAGCTACTATAATAGATGTTAATTTATTTCTCATTGTGTATGTACAACTAAATTGTTCATTTCTAAAATCAAAGCAAAAGAATTATAGGCTTACATTTTATAAAGACATGTTACATAAATCTGTTAGTGTATGTGTTACTTATAGTCAGATTTAGGAGGCATCCTTATGGTTTAATTTCTTAACGCAATTTTTCTCAGAAAATACTCATTCAAATTTTCAATTTCTAATAAATTCAGTTTTCATCTTGAACTATCTTTGTTCCGTTTTTATGGTCATTCATTTAATAACATATATTACGAAAATTGTTCTTTAGAAGGCAATCTGGAGTGGTGAGGGTGATGATATGGAAATGTAATATGCTAAGGGGATGCACTGGACAGCACTGCCCCCTCACTTATTCAATGATGCACTCTTAGATTTACAGTGATACACTTATTCCGAAACGTCACTTTAGAATTATTACAAATTAGCGCCCACCCAGAATATCCTGAAGTACTCCCAGGCGTCAAAGTCTGGCGACGGGCTTGTCCTCTCAACCTTTCTACACCAGATAAATTTGAGGCAAACAGATGTGAAAATTCCTTTGAAACAATAGAGGGGAAAATGTTGTAACTCTGCAGTCTTGGTCATTTGCGTAATGGCAAAACATTTGCTACATATTTAGTTGTAAGTAATAATGATGAACAATTTCAGTAAATGCGCATAGACTGGGAGAAATGATGCGGATACTGATGTTCCCTTGTGACGTGAATAATAAATTTAAATTGAAAAATGACAGAAGAAAATAATGTGTCTGCCGAATAATTAACACGATTTAAAACGAACGGAAAATAGTGTCAATATATTTCAAAGCTTTAGAAGTTTAAGAATATTTTTAGCAGCGAAAGAACTGTGTGTGTGTGTGTGTGTGTGTGTGTGTGTGTGTGTGTGTGTGTGTGTGTGTGTGTGTGTGTGTGTGTGTGTGTGTGTGTGTGTGTGTGTGTGTGTGTGTGAATTACTAATATTATATGGCTTTTCCTGGGCAAAGAGGGGAGAGAATCCTAGACATGCTTTAGTCTTATTATGACCTCTTTAGTAAGGCATAGCTTTCATCGTACGTGCTGAAGATATTACTATGTGAGTGTACAAGATTATACATCGATTAGCGTAGAAAAGCAGAAATGTTTAAAGTATGTTGAACAGAATGATGGCGTCTTTGAGTTTTTATGATTTTGACTTGGGCTCTCAAATTCTAACGGGCCCCAGGAAGATTGAACTTAATAGAACCAGAGTCAATTTCACCGACCCTAACAATTCAATCAATTCGAAACTCGGTGTAAATGGAAAATTAAAATAATTAAATTAGCACTGGTGATTAGTACAGACACCTGTCAGTGTTTTAGAAGAATTTATTTAAGAATGTAGTAGCAACGAATTCAAAGACAAAGTTTTCAGTGACACGGCATTGCTAATTGTTCAGTAACAGTTCTAGATGGTGATAAATAAAACTAGTAGACTGAATAGTAAAACAAAACGATATATTTTGATATAGTTGTATTATGCAAATCGTTCCTAATCGAGGAAGCCTATGATCAATAGTATGCCAATCATGCACAAACTGTTTTTGTTTTTTTTCTGTAGGCATTATGTCTCTCATTATTTTATCTATTGTAGTCTTAAATATCTAGATTTGAGAGAAATTAGATTGTTTGCTGGTAGATTAAACGACCCCATTGAGGCTCTTTTGTTGATTCGCAATGGTATGCTTTTTTTTTTTTTAATAGTATGTTTGTTTTTTAAGTGGAATACATAGACAAAAATGAAGTACATTAGTAGTATGCTCTGAATATAATGTCATGACAAACAGTTCTTTTTTTTCCCTCCCTTATTTATGTGCAGTGAGGTAAAAATAATGTTATATTTGAGCTACTGCGACTAAAACGTTATTTCAATCAGTAGACATTTTACAATGAATTGGTTTACTAAACACCAAATGACTGTAGTTCACAAGTTGAACTTTGTAGTTTAAAAAAAATGTTCGCTTGACATTTTTCACAGTTGTTTTGAAAGACTGAAAAATATACATGACTTAGACGATATACCGAATGACATTTTTTTTCAACGGCTAAAAGAATTTTTTCCTTCACACAAGATTTGATGTGAGTTGCTTGTAACATTAACATTAACATTATTGTTAGTGCACAACTCGTCTGTGATGTAAGCAGTGGCGGCTCGTATATCGACACTGCGGAACTGCAGCAGCCCCTATTTTCACTCAATGTTATCGATAACATTCAATATAATGAGTCTTATTTTCTCTAATTCTTTCTTTATACTTGCACATCCTTAAGCTTAATGTCAGTAGCCATCCCCTAGTTTATGAAGAAAAAAACAAAAATCCTTGTATAGAACTGTGCGCTTCACAGTTCCAGCCACGTGGTGTTTAGCTGTTGTGCGCGTGCTCACATGTCTGAGATAGGAAGCTTCAAATTAGGGACCGACAACACTGTCGTTCACGCAGTGCCGGTGGAAGGTAATGTTTCTTTTTGACTCCGCGTATGTTGTGCTTAAAAACGTGCTTATATTCTTGAATGTGATAAAGAGGAGAATTAGATTATTATCCTGCTTCCAGCTTCAGTGCTGCTGCCAGGATTTGGAAAACAGGGCAGATTTTCTCCCCTTATTTTATGATTTAGTGGGGATTTTTGAAAATCAAGGGCGGATTCGCGGCGGTGTTCAGTGAACAAATTAAATACACTACCCGGCAGTGGTTAAAACGCGAACCGATCAAGTTTATCTATGAATATACTTTTTATATGTTTGTTTCTTTTTACACAATATTAAAACAACGGCTAAAAATTTTCTGAAGCATTGATTTTATCTATGAGCCGCCATTGAATTTAAGCATACTTGTCTTTTTTTTTTTTTTTTCACTGAGGCAAGTTTTGGTGACGTTCACAAACATACACACGCATTCATTATATGTATATGCCCACATACATATGCGACGGAATTCTGCAGAACTTTTCAATTTTAATTTTGATTTTGGAACTTACGTGTGATCTACTTTCTTGAAGGTTTCTGCCCAGGTGCGTTAAAATTGAACAGTTATAATTGTTGATTTATTGTTGATTTGTTACCGTTTTTACGGAACACAGCTTGTGCAGCAAGCTCGTGTTTTTTGTTTATTTCTTCCCCCTACCGCGCGGGATGGAAGCAGAGATGCCTAATATAGGCGAAGAAGAAAGAACTGGAAGCTACGCGTCAGTAGCAGGACAGCAGAATGTGACTGTACCTCAGTTGGAAATGAGAGAGGTGTTTATCCCACTTGAGAAATTGCATGAATGTATGGAATATGCCGAAAAGGAGGGGGAAAAAGTGAAGTTGACCCCTCCGGAAAATTTAATTGCTGAAGCCAAGAGAAAGACTATTATCTACAGGACTCTATACCTGCCTGGAAATAAGACCGAAATGGCTCCGGTGGAGGCCATTGAGAAGTGTTTGACTAACTTTAGAAAAGACATTTCATACTACTCACGAGGAAGGAAATACGGTACAGTGGAGGTAAGATTTTCCTTCGTAGAAATGGCAGTAAAGCACTCCATTGTACCAATAAGAACCGAGGAATGGCTGCTCCTGGGGATAAGAGTCTGTAGGGAAAGGATTAGCAGGATTCCGCCGGAAATGAGAGAGGAGTGCATAGCGGTAGCCGTCCTCTCAGGAACCAAAGAAAATCCATTAATCGTACAGGCAACCAGTACATAGCAGCTGAATTGTGGGGGTACGGACTAGAATTAATTGTCCAGGCAACACAAGCTGACTTAATTGAGGTGCCCGAAGTGATAGAGTTACCCGACGAAAGAAAATTAACTGTAACAGTGGAGGGGAGATCTCCTACCTGCTATAGCTGTGGCCAGAAGGAGCACATAAAAAAAGTGTCCCCAAAGCGAAAAAGATCCGGAGAAAGAAGCAGAAATCCATGCTGAGTACGAGAGAACAGCAAAGGCAGCAGAAGGAAACCAAAACGCAGGTGAATTAGAACAAACTCACGCCGAAGAGGATTACATCCAGATTACCAGGAAGAGAGGGAAAAAATAACTCATCTCCTAAAAGTTCAACAAAAAAAAAAGGGAAAATATAGCAATACACACCAAACAGAAATAACTACAGAAAACAACACACCCACTCAGCACACACCAGTGCCAGCATTCCTCTGAAAAAAAAACAGCACAGAACCTCTCAGCAAACAGACACCTGCAGACATCCAATCCCTGACATCGCAAACTGGTCAATTAGTGATTTATATAACAAATAAATTCATTGGAAAAACTATTAGTAAAATTAAAAACATCATTAGGGTGAAACTTTACAAAACGTACCCACCTTAAAGAAAATGTATCTTATTAGATAAGCAAGGACTCGAAACATTACAAAAGTACCACAAAACCGAATTATATCTGGTAGGAGATGGGGTGACGTTTAAAACCCTACGTCCGGAGATAAGATATGAGGAATTGGGTCCTAATTTTGTTGACTATTGGAATTTTATATAGGATAATGAACTGATATGAACAGTAAAAACGCGATTGCTTGAGGGTGGGGCCCAGGCAAGCATGTCCATCCTTATTTGTACAGATGTTCATTTTCATTAATCGTTTTATGTTCCCATGTGTACTGTCTTTGTCCTTTCCCCTCTGTATTTTAGGCTTCGTGCCCAATAAAAGAATTCAATTCTGCACAACTTTTGTCTACTAGATTCCACTTACAAAGTAAAACTTAAGATACAATTAAAAATACAGTTAATCTTGTACTGTGATCGAACCCAAAATTACATGACTGCGAAGCAAATGCTTTAACCACTCTATGATTGTGCCTATATGTAATAGTTAATTATTGATCATTAAATTAACTAGAAGTATTTCAAATACCTTCTAACGAAAACAGAAATTAGGTCACGTGGTTCTGTACTTAAAAACTTAACTGTTATGTTCTATTGTTAACATTAGCATCATAGTTTGCCCTTAACAGACATTCCGTCGATTACGACGACGGGGTTACCAGTTGATCCGATCAAGAGAACTGCCTGCTCGTGAAATTAACTTGCAAGTGGCTGAGCACTCCACAGATAAGCGTACGCTTAACGTAGTTCTCCGGTAAATTCAGATTGTGACAAGGCTGACCCTCTGAATTACAAGTACTACCATTTTTGTCAGCTGAGTGGAATAAAGTGAAATAAAGTGTCTTGGTCAAAGAAAACAACGTACCACCGGGAATGGAACGCATGACCTTTTGATCGTGAGTTGAATGTCCTAACCATTAAACCAAGCGCCTTCCCTGGTTTGCCCTAAAACATGACATTTCATTTTAATGGCTTGAGGTAAAGTAGTTGCAGATTGATAGCATTCTACTTTCATAGCTATAAAATGTTATTTCCTACATTGCACACACAAAACTTAAATTAACAATTACACCCTGAAGCGTTACGTGAGCTAATACTAAGCCAACTATCAGCTATTAAAGCAGCCAAATTTTCCTCTAATCATAGACTACTGTCATGATCTTGACAGAAATGTTTATGATTCAGTCCAATTCGGCGCTAGACAACAACTTCCTCTGAAGAAAATATAGACTAAAAAATATGAAAGAAATACGTATTCTAAAAACTTCCGTGAAATAAGGTAATCTATAGAACAAATAAAGAGATTCTTGGATAATTTTCGCCATAAAAATATTTGTCCTGTATTTCTAGGTCATTCAGCTTCAGTAATCAAATATATTGCGTGACAATTGTAATCACATTGAATAAATCCAGTTTTTTTTTTATTATTATTATTATTAAGATGTCACATTCTTTTCAATAAAATCTGCTGAGCTAGTTTCTCAGGTTAAACTAGATCGTGTTATAAATTATTAGTTCAAATTAGACTACTCCAACAGAAATGTTTCTTCAGAAAACAATCTAAAACCAGTTTGCCATATTATTCCGTTATATTTGACTTTTATGTCAAATTTAAAGTTTAGACACTTCGCTTTGTTTCTTCTTTGTTTTTTGTTTCACCTTTGCTTTCCGGTACTGACCTAAATAATAATTTCATTTTCCCAGAAGCAGCTTATCTACAGTCAATCTAAAACATAACTCAGCTATATAGACTTATCTCATTCAACAACCAACACAAAATCAGAAACCTGTATGAATAAACCTAAACATTTTTTTCCCGCAGGTGAGAGTTTGGCTACCTGAAATTTTTGAGAAATGCCTGTAGAACAAGTGGCAATGAATAAATTCTCAGCGTATTAAGAATACAAGTGCGCTAGCTTGTTTCATGCGAGTCTTGTATTAAGCAATCAATGGAGAAGCAAGAAAGGTACAACAATGGACTGCTTTTTTGTTTTGTTTTCAATATTCAAGTTCCTTTAAGGCGAGCTGGTAGAATCATTAGCATACCGAGCAACATGCTTAACAACATTTCGTCTGTCTCTATGTTCTGAATTCAAATTCCGCCGTGGTTGACGTTGCTTTTCATCCTTTCGAGGGTCGATAGTTGAGTACTGAGGTCGATTGAATCGACTTACCCACTCTCCCGAACTTGCTGACCTTGTGCAGAAATTTGAAACCAATTTTGATATTCTTAGTTCGAATATTGTCCAGAGTAGGGAAAAGGAACACTTGGGTCAATTCAATTTACTATATTTCTTTCCTACAACCAAGTGATATCGTGACAATATAGAGAATCATTACATCTAGATATAGAAAGACTGATATGTGCCTTTGCTCTTTTCACTGTACAAATATAGTGTTCCGAAGAAGCGTCATTTCTCTGTATCATATTGTACATAAGTAAAATTTCTGTACGACTGAATTTCAGTCATTCCTCTGATCAATCAAGGTTTTTCTGGCTCTCTCTTAATGTAAACTCTGTTTTAATTCCATGAAATATTTGCTCGTCACTTACCAGACCATGTGAGAACAGCTTGGATTTGTTCAAAATTCATGAACGTGAGGAGCTCCAAGATTGTTCAAGTACAAACAAAACAAGAATTTTTTCAACTACCGACATTTTCTACTCGACTGTCTTTATGGTGATGGTCTTCATATTAATATGAAGGAAACTAGGGAAAATCTATTACAATGGACTTCATTATCATGCAGTTGCACATCATCACTGTCAAATCTCAATACTTGCTTATTTACTGTAGCTGACTCAAGCGTGCATGAATCTAAGAATTCCCACCATCATCGATAACCCAAACAACAAAATTATCGACATTAAATGCTTTTATTATTAGAACTCCATATGTCTCAAATAGTTGCTGAGGTATCGCATTAAAGATAAGTAATCCGATATACCATGATCAATTATTAGTCTCTGACCCTTTACTGAATTCATACGTCAGATGACTAACCTTTTAGATGATATGAACAGCAGATCAACACCGAAATATATACTTCTACAGAATGCACTAAAATCTTTATTGTCGCCAATAAATTATATCTTACTAGATTTATTTTTGCTTCGTTATAATTCAAACTATATTTTTATCATCAGATTCTCATTATAAGATAGTAAATTTCCTCAGTTACATGATCATGGACTATAAATTTAACTGGAGAAAGGAAAATACGGCATTGTTCCGACTGATAGCTTCGGCTGTTGTATTTACTTACAGGGTTTCATAATGTTCTTACTCAACGTGAAAAGTCATTGTTAAAGAAGAGTTTAATTCTATTCTACATTCTGATTAAAATCATTGAATAGTTTAAGAAAATAGTTGATACCTAGCAGAATGCTAATTAACAAGAAATGGAACTGACTATTTTTAATAATGATGCTGCTATAGGTTTTCAACGGAATAATCACTGGTTCATTGCTTTTCCGATGGTGAGAGTGACAAAATTTGTCTATGTACTTGGCTTTTGAAAGTATGTATTTTGTTGTCGAGATGGCTCTAGTGATAGTCATCGAAAAATTGTTCCAATTCCTGACAAATCCAATGCAAGAAATTTCCAACCAGAATGTGGGTCTTGAGAACGCATATTGAGAGGGCATGTGCAGACCTAAATGTACAAGTTCTGGTAAATAAAACTCTTTCCTGTTGTATCAATAGCCTTACTTTGAGGTCTGATGATCTGTGGTTTGTATGCAACCAGCCTAAGAGCTTCTATTGGACTACAGTGAGTTTGTTGAATACGTACAGTTTGTAAGGCGGCGAGTTGGCAGAAACGTTAGCACGCTTAGCGATATTTCGTTTGTCTTTATGTTCTGAGTTCAAATTCCATCGAGGTCGACTTTGCCTTTCATCATTTCGGGGTCGATAAATTAAGTACCAGTTGCGCACTGGGGTCGATCTAATCGACTAGCCCCCTCCCCCAAAATTTTGAGCCTTGTGCCTAGAGTAGAAAAGAATATGCATATTTTGTCAGCCATTCGTCAGTTGATAATGTGTGAATAGTGTTGCTGCATCCTTCAGAAATACTTACAGAGAGAAATATATCTTAATATTTGGTTCTGGGAATAAATATTAAAGACAGCTTTTTAAACTAAAAAAAATTATTTTGGCTTTTATATTGCTATTCGTTATTTTCAGCTGAAGTCAAAGAGCAAGAATTTAATAGCTTTCCCAGGTTATAAGCCAATTATTATTTCATTGGCAAAGGTATCGGATGATTGGTTTTCTCACCTAAGCTGACACCTCGCACATATCATTTATATTACGAGGGAAGAAAATGTTTTGTAATGATAGGCTTTTCAAAAACCTTTACAGGTGCCTCGTTTTGAATTGTTTTGAGCTCTGAGTTATACTCAGTTCAATATACCAACTCAAAGATTGTTGTAAGCAGTGAATCCGAAACTCACAGTTGGTGGAGTAACCACAAGACCTATTGAAGCTGAGGATTGTTCAGACGCTGCTTTGTGAGCGGTTGTTGCAAACCCTTTAACACTGTCACTCATAAAAAGTAACATTATTTCATTATATGGGTAATAATGTTTGAAATTGTTTGAATATAGAACTACTTCTCTCTGCACCACTCAGCAAGGCTCCTGTCTATGTTTGAGCTAAACTTCAGAATAGTAGCTAGATTTAATGGATTTTATCATTCAACAGCCAATAATCAGTCGTAGTTCTCACCCTAAGTATTCAAGTACTCGAATATTCTCACATATTAGTAAATAATAAAATATTTTGTCTGAACTAAAAATATTTATCATTCAGAAAAATTTATATTTGTAGTGAATATTTGATATCGAAACTAGTCATAATCTTCTGTGGTAAAAATGGTTTTAGTGAATTCTAATTTGAATCGTAAATTTTTTGTTAATTTCATTTTCAAAAGCCAAAACATACCAAACAGTTTTAAATTTGAATAATTCATTTACTACCTTAAGTTCTTTTTTTTTTTCTTTTTGCTGCAGTCTCATGAATCAATCTCAGTTAAATGTTCCCTCCCAACAAAATTTCTGATTTTGTGCCGATGTAAAAAAAATCATTCTTTCTACTAGCTTCCAGTACAAATGGTTGCTAGTTGGCAAGTGAATTATTATAAGCTACATTTTGTGAATGCCTTGTGAGATTAACATTGTTAATGTAATGCGTTGATATGATATATATTTTATGCTAAGTTGCACCTGGAACATTTAAAGAACTTTAGTTCAGTCTTTGATCTAAACTTCTATGAAACTAAGAGAGAAAGACTTAAAAGAGAATCTCATTCAGACTGTTTTACCTAGGGAATATTCAACTTAAAAGTTAATTACAAGCCTATTTAGAAGGGTTTTTTTTTACTGTTGTACTGATTTTTCTCTTCCATTCTTTTTAAAAGAATATTTCATCTTTATTTTTTCAATATTCTTTTTTTTAAATTCTAAACATAATTATTGACCCAACTAAAAGTTTTTTTCACTCATCAAGAATACTATAATTTCATTTAAATGTTTCAGACTGTTTGAATATAAAAGACCTACTCTAGTAAATCAATGTCACTTGTTATCATAACACTTCTAAATGTAAAACAAAAATAATCAATTAATTTCAAAACACCACTGAAAGTCTACCTGCTTCATTTAGTAAATTGCAGGCATTTCAGCATTGTTTACCATTAACTCGTCACATGAGAATTATTTTATAAATTAAACTTTCCTGAATAGTTGTTACATACATATCACTATTTAAAAGTATATTTTTATTTTACATTTTCTTGCTTGACATGTCTGTTATCTTGCAACATAGTTGTACACTTAATATGCTCAACTATTGACAACATGGTGCTCTTGACTAACCAGTATATCCATTTGTGCTTTATTCCTGCTCATTCACAATTCATTTCTATCTGAATAAAGGCTCCAGCTGTAAAGACAAATCAAACAATATATATGCCCATATTTTTAGAATTAGCAGTTCATCCCACCCGTTATAGCAAAGAATGTTGAATGAAATATTATATAAAATATATATCGTTTGTGGTTAAGAGGGCATTTCAATCTCCAGCAACAATCATTTTATTGTAAGAGATACAGGAGAAGAAATGCTTTGTTCATGAGTATAAAATATAACAACCCTATGAGCTGTTCCTAGTGAAAAAATATTCTTGCTCAATTGCTAGCTATGCAAGATCCTTTCCTCACTAATTCTAACTTAAACATAATTTCAGAAAATTTAGCTTTCTGAAGCTTTTGTCTGTATTGTTCTAAAAACTTGTCTAATTCATATACGTGTGTTACTTTAATTATAATAAATTGATAACTTTCTCGTTATAAAGAAATCAGATTGATTTGTTGCCAAAATATGAAGATCTTTCAAGGTATTTGCATGTCTGAAAGAAATAAATTTTCATGGTAACATGGAAGAATGGATGTAAAATTTCGACATTGATCATGTTAACAGCATCTGATGATTTGTAGATTTATGGTTGATTTATGTGTTTTGGTCTGCTATTTTTCATTGCAAATGGTTACTGTCAATATCTTAAACACTTTGATGTATTAACATTTTGCTGGTTTACGTATTTGGTTTCAGTTTCTCAATAATTTGTTGCTTTTATCAATGACTATCTTTATTCTCATCAATAACTACAGCAGTAAAGTAAGCTATCTCTCCTGTTATTGACCCATCACACTATATATAAGCTGCTACTTTCCCTATATATCTACAGGCAGAGAATATGGATAATAAGAAATCTCTGTTGTTGAAACATCACTTTATAGGGTTGCTGGATTTCCAACGTGCTTTATTGCAGAGCAAATGAAATGGAAGGAATCCAATACTGCTGACACATCATTCCATAGCTGTGATTCCAAAATTCTTTTTGCGGTTCACCTATTATCTCCATCCAGTTCCAGTTTGTTGCTGCACTTCTGTCTAATAACCCCTCCATTGCTATATCACACAATACGATTGAAACTAGTATAACAAGTAATTTAAAGAGGATGACAATAAACACAAATGCACCTGTCTCCCCACTTTCACTATTTTCTACTAATACTGCTTCAGCACTTGGAAGTAGTTAGCTGCAACAGATCACTAATACACCTCTACTAAACTCTGATAATGTGTTTCAACTCTATCAGACCCTGAGCTAATTATTATACCTAATCCTTCTTTCCCAGAATGTCAACCGTCTGGAATTTGCTCCCACCTTTTTTTTTTTTTCTGCAACCGTTGATTTACTGGTGTTTAAACTAAAAATCAACCATAGCAGTTTTTCATGAAGAGACTGCAATGGTCAGGTCAGGAAAATGCTACTTTATATAGAATAACTTAAATAGAATAACTTTACAGTTACTCTCTAGCAACATTTTTTTTTGTCTTTGACAGAATCTTCAGGTATTATATGCAAACTATGACACTGTTAATTTTCTTTTAAAATTTAAAAAAGAAAATATCAGATCTATTTCCCTCACTGTTCCAGTTGTATTATATGTTACCATTTAGAAATATTTCAAATGAAAAAAAATTAGTACTTTGCTTTCTAAGAAAGTCTAGTACCAGATAATGAGAAAAAAAAATCAAATGTGAGTAGTTCGTAGATGAGGAACATAACAACATATCACTTTTGCTTTGATATGAATGAACTTGATGAAAACTAGAAAAACTTAAATGCATTTAGACAAACTTATTTATATCTAAAGAATTTATCTTCTATTTTTTCTTCTGTATTATACATTATGGCTTCAATAGCTTTCATGCTGGAGAATAACTGACTTAGGATTCATTCATGGACCATTAGTAATAACTAACGCCTGCAACAATATTGAATGTGTTTTAACAAGAATTTTTTTTTTTTTTTCTATGAGGTGATGCTTTTTTTCAGATTCTACTTATATACTTTTAGAAATTAAATGGGTTGTTCACTTTCATTTGTTCATTTGTGTGTGTGTGTGTGTGTGTG
>NC_068998.1:26569418-26570988 GCF_001194135.2 Octopus bimaculoides
TGGGGTCTTCTTGATGTTTACTTAAGAAATACACTGAACATTTATGTGCCTATATATATTTATATATAAGTTTACATGCTAATCTTTATAGACATTTGTAATATGCCACAAAATTCATTATTCCTAAAAAGGATTATTTATGTGTGTGTGTGTGTGTGTGTGTGTGCGTATGTGTGTGTGTATGTGTGTGTGTGTGTATTCACGTATCACATCAGCTTTCAAAAGTAATATTAAATATATATACAACCCAATAAAAATATGTTAAATATGCAAAGTATATGCAGATAATGAAATATTATATGCATCATTACAGTTAACCAGGATTATCTCGCAACAAAGCAACATTTCATCAGATCACATTTTTGTCTATTCATCTATTTTCTGCTAATTACAAAAGTTAGCCTTAAAAGTTTTTAGAACAAGTAATTATTAATAACTGAAGGAGATGTCTATTCAAATATTTATATGTATGTATGTATATACGTATATGTTTAATATAATTTAGGTGTAAACTTTTTAATGTTCATATAAGAACTTTTATGTCATTATTTGGCTACCCCTAAGATGGCGTGCTGGCAGAATCATTAGCACACTGGACAAAATGCTTACCAGTATTTCGTCTTTTTACATTCTGAGTTCAAACTAAACCAAAATCGACTTTGCCTTTCATCATTTCTGAGTCAACAAAGGAAGTACCAGTTGAATGCTGAGATTGATGTAATTGAGTTACCCCTCCCCCAAAATTGCTGGCCTTGTGCCAAAACTAGAAATTATTTGGCAACCACATGTTTCTGTAATGGTTTTTGAATATAAACTCAGCAAATTAAAGCTGCTGTGTGGTGCATAAACATATGTCAGGATCTACTCTTAAAACCTGTTATCTTCCACCTTCATGCTATATTATCATTGTATATACATATATATATATATATATACATACATACAAATACATATATATATATATATACACACATACAAATACACACATACAAATACACACACATATATATATATATATATATGCATACAAATACATACATATATATATATCATTATCATCATTTAACGTCTGTTTTAGCTTATAATAATTCACTTGCCAACTAGCAGCCATTTGTACAGGAAGCTAATAGAAAGAATGACTTTTTCTATGGGTTGGACGGTTTGACTGACGTCTGGAAAACCAGCGACTGCATCAGGCTCCAATCTGATATGGCAATGTTTCTACAGCTGATACACTTCCTAATGCCAACCACTCCGAGAGTGTAGTGGGTGCTTTTTACATGCCACTGGCACAGGAGCCAGACAGGTGGGTCTGGCATCGATCATGCCTGGATAGCGCTTTTTACATGCCACCAGTACCGGAGCTAGTCAGGGGGCACTGGTATCGACCACATTTGGATGATGCATTTTACATGCCACTGGAATGGGAGCATATGTGTGTCCCAATTTGGTGATATCAAAATGAAACAAAGGATGGATTTCAAGTAAACCTCTCGATGGACGGTCACAGATTTTAGCAAATGTTCTTGACCAGAACATCTGCTATGTGGTAGCAGGGTGTGTTAGAAAT
>NC_068998.1:26571257-26595447 GCF_001194135.2 Octopus bimaculoides
AGAGAGAGAGAGAGAGAGAGAGAGAGAGAGAGAGAGAGAGAGAGAGATTCAGATGACTATGGTACTTAAGTTGAGGCACCAGAATTTAGTATGGTATTATCCATTCAATTTCAAAGTAAGGTGATTAAAATCAAAATAAACAACAAGAATACCCAGAGGTAATGCAGTACGATCGTTTCATGCAACTACATTTAATTGAACAATGCAATCATTACATCAATATATATACACACACACACATATATATATATACATATATTACATACACACACACACATATATGCATATATACATACAAATATATTTGCATGTATGTGTGTATATATACATCGTATATATATATATATATATATATATATATACACACACACACACACAAATATGCACATAAGTAGTATTATCAAGTCATTTGGATGATGAGGTTGTGAAAAGCTTGAAACATTAATAGACTTATTTGTGAGAAAAAACATAAAGCCCCATGAAAGAGAAATAAAAAATCTTTATTAGAAAAGGTTAAACTCAAACATAGTTTCCAAAATAAAATATTGAAAGAAAAATGTTTCATATATACATGCATTCACATCCAAAGACACACCCATGTACCCATACACACATACATGTATACACATGCATACACACACACATGAACTCATATACTCACACAAACATTTATATACATACAGTTTTTTTTTTTATCAATATTCTTATCTTCAAAGGAACATGGAATGTATTTTTGAATAAATCAATGAGTAATCAATAACTGACTTGTTGGCATTTCTTTTCTACAGAATGACTTCTCCCATTTGCTGAAATGGTTTGGGTTAAAAAAACATGAAATCTAATTAGATATCTTTCAGTATGGTAACTTTGTAATGGAATAAATACTTATATTTCTATTTATTTACTTTAAGAATTAAATAGCAGTGCTGAAATATTTCCAATTCATTAAGACTGGGTACTGCAGTTTTGATTTTCTTTTTCTTTTGAATCTAATAGAATGTTTTAAAATATTCTATTAAAATGTTGTTTTGATGATGTCGATTTGTTTTCATTTTGTTTTCAATTTTACATCTTTATCATTTCTTTTAACTTAATCTCATATTGGGAGTAATGGTTTTTCTTATTTATTTTTCAGGTAAGGTATAATTTTTTGGTGGTACTTAATGACTGAAAAACTATTTCGCTTCTTTGAGCTCAAAGAAGTTCTTTTCTATGTGAGAATGAAAAAGAAACAAACACTAACACAAGGCAAGTATTTTTTGTAATTTGAAACTGTAATAACTAGAGATAACGCCAATGTTGTAATCATAAAGAATTTGTGTTGCAATTTTGATGTTGGAAACAAGGAAAAATGTGCATTATTCATCAGAGCCAGCAATCAACTATTTCTTTCTCTTTCTTTTCAACATCTTGGCCTAAATAATCAATTTTATCTGGAACTTTCCATCTGACATGTCTGACAATGTTGTTAACCTTTTTTGATTTATGAAATAAATTTCGCAACATTTCAGTATGCCAAAATAAATGATTTATTGGTATAGACGCAACATTTTACAGTTATTGATGTCTTGAAATCCAAAGCTATAGGTTCAAATCGTAACTTCAACATTACGATGTAATTAGTTAGAGCATTTCTGTCTATTTTATGATTAATCCCTTCATAAATCAATATGATTTACGGTACCTCGCATTCATAAATCCTGGACTGAATTTTGTTGTGGTTTCTGTGCTAAACTTTTCTCTGTGTCTTTTACAAAATATTTTGGTATCTTTTACACAACATTTCATTGCTCTGTACTTAACATTCTAGAGCTATATCCTATATTAAATATTTCTGTGTCTTCTAACCTAAGATACACATGTCAAGTATTTAACATTCATATGTCCTGTTTTTAACATTTCTTTGTTCTATAATTAACACTCATAATACATGATAATACTCTTCTGTTCTGTGCTGTACTTAGCATTCCTATGTCAAGTACTCAGTGCCAGCAACCCTACGAGTGGCCCTTCTGTATATAACTTTAAATTTACATATCCTGTACAGAACATTCTTGTGCTACATTTTGTAGACAATATTACTTTGCTGTATATTGTACTTAACATCCATATTTCTTGTAAACAAAAAAATTTCCTTAATAATTCCTTTTTGTAAATGAACAGATATATTTACTGTGAAATACAGTGCTAGTTGCGTGTGTGTAATTCACTCAAATCATTTGCATAATTAATAAACAATCACAGCGAACTAAAATGCGTAGCAGTAAGTTAGTAACTCTGAAATATGCCCCGAAGCCAGTTATTTGATACAGCATTTCTCTTTGATTCTACTTGAATGTAATGACCAGAAATATGAATGTAATGACCAGAAATATGAGTGACATATCTTGCCTTATCAATAGCTTGAACAATCCTCATCTGATAAATGCTATCTTGGTCTTAAAATGTCTGTCAAAATGGATACTTCCTGAAATTCTCCAGTGTCTAAAAAAAAGTGAATAGAAGTAAGGAATCCTGAATGAGAATGCAGATAAAGATGTGTCTATAATATTTCCTCGTTACTATTCAATTTGACATACTGTTTATCTCTGTCTTACTGTTTATTTCTCTTAACTAAACAATTTTAGATGAGATAACAATGAAACCACATGTGTGTGTGTGTGTGTGTGTGTGTGTGTGTGTGTGTGTGTGTGTGTGTGTGTGTGTGTGTGTGTGTGTGTGTGTGTGTGTGTGTGTGTGTGTGTGTGTGTGTGTGTGTGTGTGTGTGTGTATGTGATGAGAAGGCACAGAATAAGTATAGCCAAGGAAACCTAGCAGAAAGATCAAAAGAATGAAATAAAAGTCATTGAGAAGCCACTTGAGTAATTAGTTAATTGATAATAAAACTGGAGTGAACCACAACCAGAGCATATGACTTTTAATGAAAAAAATCACCTTCCCAAAGAGCAACAAAATATATGTATCATCATCATCATCATCATCATCATCGTTTAACGTCCGCTTTCCATGCTAGCATGGGTTGGACGATTTGACTGAGGACTGGTGAACCAGGTGGTTACACCAGGCTCCAATCTGATTTGGCAGAGTTTCTACAGCTGGATGCCCTTCCTAACGCCAACCACTCCGAGAGTGTGTGTATGTGTATTTATATATATATATATGTATATATGTATGTATATATGCATGTATATATATGTATGTATATATGCACATATATATATATATATATATATATATATATATATATATATATATCTCCCATACTCTGGGATATCCTAAAAACAGCTGTAAAATTGATTTTTTTTTCCAATAATAATGATGTATATGACTTGAGATGTGTTGCCTTGCCTCAATGTTTGTTGTCCTCTTTAACAATTATATATCTGCTGTATTGAAAATCTGCAATAGCTCCATAACTACTGTATCGGCTATAACTTTGGAGCCCTAGTAATCCATTACAGCACTTACCTAGTGTACCTAATCATTTAGATTACCTGTGAAGTAAACCTCCATATTTTGTATATATATATATATATATATATATATTAATTTGTATGTATATATGCATGTATATATATACGTGTGTGTGTATATGTATATACATATGTATATGTATATATATATATATATATATATGTCTGTATATATATATACATATGTATGTGTATATATATGTGTATATGTATGCATATGTATGTATGTATATCTATGAATGTATATGTATGTATAAATGTATGTATGTATATGTCTCCTGGGAGAGTAATGCCTGTCACAGATGGAGGAAGTAGGTTAAGGAGGAGGTTGACACCTATGAGAGAGCACGTATTCTGCATGAAGAATTTAAGTGTGCTGCTCGAAGGTGCACTCCTAGTTCAGTGAATGGGGAAAGCTTGGTTTGCAGTCGTGTATGCTTGTCAAGAGCAGGGCTCATTAGTCACCAACAGAGCCGCAAATGCAAAATATAAGTTACTCCTAGAGCACACAATGTTCCTAAAGGTCAGCAACGGTCGCCCTCGGTCACGAGTGGACAGGCATCATGTATGTATGTGTATGTATGTATACATGTGTATCATCATCATCATCATCATCATCGCTTAAGGTCCACTTTCCATGCTAGCATGGGTTGGACGATTTAACTGAGGACTGGTGAACCAGATGGCTACACCAGGCTCCAATCTGATTTGGCAGAGTCTCTACAGCTGGACACCCTTCCTAACGCCAACCACTCCGAGAATGTAGTGGGTGCTTTTACGTGCCACTGGCACGAAGGCCAGTCAGGCAGTACTGGCAACGGCCACGCTCGAAATGGTGTATTATACGTGCCACCTGCACAGGAGTCAGTCTAGCGGCACTGGCAACGATCTCGCTTGAATGTCTTTACACGTGCCACCAGCACAAGTGCCAGGAAGGTGACGCTGGGCACAGGTGCTATCACGATTTCATTTTAGCACTTGTTTCTCTGCCAGCCAACACAGCTGTGCATTATGCAATAGAATGTGCACAAACATTTGCCTGACTCTAGAGTGGTGCTAAATCCTTACATTGCATCATTTGAATGGATCTTTCTAGCAATGGCTTCGCTTGTATATGAGAAAGCAGCTAATATATATGTATATGTATGTATATATCTGTATATATGTAAATATATATAATATGTATGAATATATGTATGTATGAATATATGTATGTATGAATATATGTATATATATATATATATATATATATGTATATGTATGTATATGTACATATGTATCTATATATATGTATGAATATATGTATATATATATGCATATATACATATGTGTATATGTATATTTGTGTATATGTAAGTGTATGCATATATATGTATGTATATATATGTTTATATATATCTATTTATATATGTATATATATATATATATGTATTTATATATTTATATATATATATATGTATTTATATATTTATATATATATATATGTATATATATATGAATATATATTTATGTATATATGTGAATGTGTGTGTGTGTGTGTGCATGTGTGTGTGTTTGCGTTTGCGTGTGTGTGTGCGTGCGCATGTGTGCATGCAATGGAAATGTGATGATTCATCCTTATTTGCTTAGTATTTGCGTTTATCTTTTGATTTGATTGAATCTTATTTGTTTTTTGTTTTTTTTGCTTAGTTATTTTTAGTGTTTTGACAGAGAAAATCATTCTAGAATTGTTTTTTAATGTAAGCATGCCCAAACAACTCGAATGCTTACACAGAACATATTTTATAGCCTCATCATCCAAACCGACAGGGTGAAACCAGGCTTAGGTGCTAGTATGTATATATATATCTATATATATATCAATATATATACATATATATGCATGTATATATATATGCATGTATATATATATGTATATATATATATATATATATATATATATATATATATATATATATATATATATATATATATATATATATATATATATATATATATATATATATATTTATATATATGTATATATATATGTATATGTATGTTTGTATATGAATGTATATATATAAGTATGTATGTATATATATTCATGTAGGTATGAATAAAGCCCAGATACATACATACACACACATATATACATGCATATATACATACGTACGTACGTACATACATTCTACAAATGCCATATATTAGTGGCACAGTGAAATTCGAAGGTATTCCAAAGATTCTCCATTCAAGATTCTTTAAATGATCGTTGTTGCATGCAACACTTGGTTGCAAACACTAGGAACTCTCTTAACTCACAAAGTCTTATCACTTTGTTCACAACTGGTTTGAACTCTCTTCAGAAGACCTTAAACAACTCTCAAAGGAAAACATACATGCATTCATAAATAGTTACATAAAAAGTGGTCTTCACAATTTCCAATGATGTCAATATCAGAAATAATGTTAGTGCAAATAAATGTGGTGATTAGGAAATGTATTAGGTGTTTACTAACATTTATTGACTGAAGAAGCAATGGAGGTAAAAGTTTCTGTATAATTAATCTTAGTGATGTATGTGATGGGCATCCACTCAATGTCAATATGGCACAGAGGGATCAAACTTTTCACTACATGTTTGTGAAACAAACGTCTCAATCAAGCAGCTATACCTACTCCCTTTGACCAAATACTTGCCCTCTTAGTGATGTATTGGTACTAAGTGAAAAACCACTATGACAATCCTATAACTATGATCAATTACATCTGTAAGAGGTGCTTAACCCGTTAGCATTCAGATTAATCTGTGAAGTGTAATGTAATGCTTATATTTTTTATTCTTTTACATGCTTCAGTCATTTGACTATGGTTATGCTGGTGCAGCTTATATATTCACATTTTAGAAAGTTAATCATGCATTATGTCGTAGCTTCGAAATTTTGAGGATGTGATTATATACTTATAACATTGTAGGTTAGGTGTAAGAAGCAAGATCTGGACGGTTATGACATAAAACAGGTTGAATATTTGATTTGGATATGGCTGGTTTAAAAGCTAAATGGTTAAAGATAATACTGACAACATGTGATGATGCATTTATTTCCAGCATTAACCCTTTAGTGTTTAAACCAGCTGAACCCAGCCCATATATTCTACCTCTTTTAGCTTCAAACTGACCAGATCTAGTGTCTCACACCTACCCTACAATGTCATTCTAAAAATAATCAATCATGTCATCAAAACTTTGTAGTTATAAGATAATGCATGATTAATTCAAAACAATATGAATAAATAAACATTACATTTGACAGAGAAATCTGAATGCTAGACGGTTAATATTATTACAATGGGATTGAATGGTTCAAAGCAGGAATTAATGGGGTAGCTTTTACATGGTCATTCACCCTCCTACAAACAGTAACCAAATATCCCTCAAATAAAGCCCCAACTGTCTTAAACAAAAGACAATGAATAATGTAATTGAAGATATTCCAAAAATAGAAGAACAAGCTGATATAGCCAGAATGCTTTTGATAATAGTTTGACTCCAATAAGGTTGACCTAACCTGTGGCTAAACAACCACAATCTGTTTTAAAATGTGTTTAAATATTTACAATTTTTACTTAAAATATGGTATTTCAACTGTAGTATCAGTTTTGTTAAATCAGAAAGCTTGCAGTTCTAAAAATATAAAATATATATATATATATAAAGGTGGTGGTGAGAATTTGTCAGCTGAGAATGTAATGCTAATTCATTCTTTGGAATGATTTAACAAATTCACACATTAAGAAATAATACAATGGTATAGTATTTCTTTGATAAAATATGTAGTTTACAATGGATGCAATCAAATAACACAATTGTTAGATTTCTGTCTTTTGTTTGAGAAGTTGCCATTTTAACTCACCTTCTCTAACAAATTTTTCTTGATACAATAGGTTTTAACATAAATATGATTATAAGAATACATGCATGTAATATATAGCCTAGCATACAGTCCATATTTCCGTAATTGTTCTTACAGGTCTCTTTCCTCCTCTTCCACTCTCTCTTCATAAATAGCTGCCATATTTTTAGGTTCAGTTTGTTGAGCTGCCAATTCCCAAACAAGAGATAAGATCTCTGGCAGATGTTTTATTTTATTCAGATCAACAAATCTCAGACTACCGTTTCAGAATAAAAGGCAAAACGTTACTTTGATATTAAATTATGTATTCCAGAACACATTTTTCTATACATGAATTGTTACATAGTCAGTCATGTTTTGCAAGACAAATATATAAACTGAACCAAATATCAAGCTAGCTTTAATACATCCTCACATTTACGTGTTCAATATATCTATGTACATCTGCATCTCTGTTGAAGATTTATGTTCTACTTTCTCCACCTTAGATATAATTTCATTTACTTCCTAGCATTTTCTTTGCACAAGTAATTTTTGTAAAAATAGTTTCCAAACTTGTCTAGCTTTGTATATTTCCTGCCAAATGTTCAGACCATTTGATAATGCTGCCAAATTGTTGTTCCTTATAAAATGTATTTGATAAAGTTTATATGATATAACAACAGAATTTGATTATTCATAGTCTAGAGTTTGTTTCAGTGTTGCAGTTTATGAAATAATGCTGCATCCATTACATATTTTTTCTACCAATAAGCTGAATAGAAAACATCTGTATTGAGTGGAATGAATTGACCAGCATATTTTATTTCCAGACTTGTTCACTTTGTATCTTGAACTAATTATTAGTAAGTTAAACATTTCTGCGGAAATAGATATAAATTGTAATCTATAATAGCTTTATTCATGCGCTTTTGGGAAGAATGTGATTTGATTTACAAAACAACAAAGTAAAGTGTTAAATCAATATCTCGACTTGATTCATTCATTATTGGCAGATAACTAATACTTATCTGAAATATACTAACCCAGATACAGGTGAATAATCATGCTATATCTGCACCATTGGCTGATTGATTGAAATGGAATTACACATACAATTCTGTATAGTAGGACCTTTATGTACATGTCTGGTCTGATTTTGAAAATTCAGAAGTTTCAGGACAATTCATATCGAAAAAGGGGAGGATTCTTTTGTTAAGTAGTATAAAAATTTTGTTTACAAGTTAAACTAAATATTTTCTTTGATTAGGTGAATTGATGGGTAAAATATATTTAAGTTTTTCCCCCAAATGGAATTAGTTGTATCAAAAATCAGATCAGTTCTCTGAATCTCATAAGCATTGAGTATAAGGAAAATATTATTAAAGAACATATGTGTTGAAAGTGGTGACAAAAGAAACATTCAAGGCCTTAGCAAACCACACCTCAGTTAAGGGTTCAGCAAAGAAGAATTCACTTAAACTCTGTGAATCTGCTATTCTTCCAGCATCACATGACTATTTCTGTTGATGGGGGTAAAATGCTCTTTGATACAATGAGATATTCTATACATATATTTATCTAAATTCAGTTTTTCACTATTTAAAATATTTACAGGTTAAACCTAGAAACATTATAATTTCAAAAAGACTCCTGAAAACAGCCCATATTGGGTTAAGCTTTAAATCTTGAAAGAAATTAAAAACATTTAGATATAGGTTTTCAAGAAACTTAACTGTTAGCAACACTGGTGTGATATGCTCTTAATTTGCAATCTGTACCATTGGAAAATTTGCTGCAATAACTTGAAAATGATATGGTATGTTCATTGAATTGGTAGAACAGTTAGATCAATAAACAAAACCACCTTACAATATTTACTTAAGGTAAGGCATTGAGCATTGGAATCAATTTAACCAACTTAACCCCTCCACCAAAATTGCTGGCCTAGTGCCAAAATTTGAAGCCAGTATTTACTTAAGGTAAAGCAGTCAGCTAGCAGAATCCTTAGCATCCTGGCCAAAATGCTTAGCAGCATTTTGTCCATCTTTAGATTCTGTATTTAAATTCTGTCAAGGCCAACTTTGCTTCTCATACTTTCAGAGTCAATAAAGTACCAGTTGCATACTGGGGTCAATGTAATTGACTTAACCTTTTCCCGAAATTGCTGGCTTTATGTCAAAATTTGCTATCAGTAATTTACATTCTAAATTCAAATATCACTAAGTTCCACTTCTCCTTTCATCCTTGAGGAGCTGATAAAATACAGTAGCAGTCAAGTACAAGACTCGATGATGTTGACTAATCATTTCCCCTCAAAAGTGCTAGCCTTATGCCTAAATCAGAAACTGTTGTTGTTGTTGTTACTGATGTTGTTGATTAGTTTGTAGAGGATGATCTTTGAGCAAACCTATCCTATTGTTATTTCGTCTCTGGTGTTTATTGTTTGAAGAAACTTACGTTATTGTTGTTGTGTAGTCTCTTGTGTGTCTTAACCAAGCAGATGTATTTTGCTTTGTAGTCTCAGCCGAGTTCTATCTGAGAAGACCTTGGTCACATTGGTAATCAATGAAATACGTTTCATTCATAGTCAGAGATATACTATTTCCTGACCCCGTTAAATATTACACTGTAAACTCCTATATGTAGTATTATTTGTATTGAGTATAGTGTTGTAGTCGAGTCATATTAATTTTTTTTACTGTCTAGAATTTTCATGTATGCTGGTTCTACTGTTTTAAGTAGATAGCAATTAATTTCTCCTTGAGTATGTTTTCCTTAGTTCTTTATTGCAGCTGTCATGGTTAAGGTCATGCTGGAGCACAGCTTTCATTTGCTGCCAGTTTGAAACATTCTCCAAAGATCTACTTTTAACCAGTAGTTAGATAAACATACATGCATGGCATTAAGAAAACTCAATAAAATGCGTACAGTGCATTTGAACTGAAAAACCAACATGTTAATTAGTAATTTTGTTTCCTGTATTGTTGCAGAATATACTCCTAATTAGTCTAAATGATTATGTCTTGCGTGTTGGGCTAATAAGTGCAGTTGGTTCACCGACATTCAGAATTGTGTCAACTGAACGTGTTAAAGATTGTATCAAAAGCTAATCGATGGTTCTTTTATTATTTTTGTATTGATGTAGATTTACTTGTTGCTAAATGGATGCAGATTTCAGTATACAATTTGCTCTTCGTATGCAGGACTTGTTTCGCTTTAGCTTTCACAAATAAAGTGTAAAGTAAGAAGCACCTGAAAACCTGTAACAAAAGTCACAGATCTTTTAATTCTGTGCACCATACACATATATTATTTTTTTTTATATATTCTACTTGTTTCAGTCATTAGACTGCAATCATGCTGGAGTATCACCTTCAAGAGTTAAATCAACCCTAGTATTTCTTTTTAAGCCTGATACTTATTCTGTCAGACCTTTTTGCTGAACCACAAAGTTATGGGGACTTAAACACACCAACATTGATTGTTAAGTGGCAGTGGGGAACAAACATACACATATGCATATATATATATACAACAGGTTTCTTTCAGTTTCTGTCTACCACTTACAAGGCTTTGGTTAGCCAAAGGCTATAGTAGAAGACACTTACCCAAGATGTCATATATTGAGACTGAACCTGGAACCCAGTGGTTGGGAAGCAAGCTTCTTACCACACAGCTATGCCTGCACCTATACCCCACTTCTGTTTTTTTGTACCTTCTGCAATTTAGTTTTTAATATTAGAAAATAGCTGTTAACATCTTTCTCAACAAATCACTTGTTCTGAAGAAAGGAACGTTATGAGTGGCTACTCTTCTCAGCACAATGCAGATAATTCACAGAGACAGACAAACAGCTGAATACCAGTCCCAGTATTTTACCGATCGACACAAGAAAGGTGAAAGCAAAACTGACCTCAGAGAAATTTGAACTCAGACCAGAAAGAACCTGAACAAATACTTCTAGGTATTGCATCCAACGCTCTCATGAATTCAACATATTTAAATGTTATTTAAATAACACAATCAGTATAATAATAACACTTGTTTCAAGCAACAAGCACTGTTATTAATTCATTTGTAATTTATTTCCGATAATCTTTAGATTATGTAATCATTCTACATGATTCTTCCACTCCTTATTGAATAGGTGTCAAATATTGCTTCTCGTCAACTAATATAATCTTTATCATCGATTGTATTGATTATGTCATAGCTCAGGTGCTTGCAATCATCTCCTTCCTGCTTAACAGATTTCACCTTTCTTTCTCATCTCGTAATTCTCATTAAATGCCAATCACATCTAATGTTCTAATACTACGAACGAACAATGGAGCTCATATTTGGTTGCTTGAATTGTTAGAAATAGCAACCAAATTTCCTTTAGTTGCTATTTCTACTTGTTTATTGTCCTTAAAAGAAATCATATTGTATGGTGTACTGTACTAGTTACGCTATACTTGGAAAACAAGGTGGTCTGGTCATGGCTCGAACACCTTTGATGTACTTGATATGAATGACCTAACAAGCCGAAAAAGGATGTTTTACATAGTAACTCAGACAGGCTGAAAGATCAGTCAAATGTCCCTCAAATTGTGTCCTGCAGTCTTAAAAAACGCAGGACATGTTGAATAATGCAGTTTTACTTGACCCTGAAAAGGTGAGATGACCCCATTAAAGGTTTTCTTAACTAGGATTAATCTCAGGTTAAACAACAACATTATATGCTCCAGGTATCACTAGGCCATTCTTTTCTTGCCTCCTCAAACTATATACATAGCACATCATTACTCATGCCCATTGCTAAGGGAATGTACTGGACGACACTGCTCCCTCACTATTCAATGGTGCACCCTCAGATTTACTTATTTTAAAACTCCACTTTAGAATTATTACAAATTAGTGCCTGCCCAGAATATTCTGAAGCACCCCTAAGCACCAAAGTCTGATGACAATGCTCTAAGAAATACTTTCTATCAATTAACGCGGCAGTTGATTGCAAACATTGTTTTTATGCCATTACAAATGCTTGTAGACGTTATCATTAGACCCATGACTAATTAATAATAATTAGATGACTAATTGTTCAAGGAACAGGTTTAGGCTGTATACCACAGATATATATAAATGGTGCTCGTTGTTTGAGAGTAATGGTATATATTAGCAATTATTATTAGATGTTGCTTATTGTTTCTAGTTTCTTTCTCACAGATTAGTTTCTATCGGTGTCAAAAGGACAGCAGGTGTCAGAATTGCTGGATAGTCTGATAAAATGATTTACAATATTTAATGAACTTGATTTTATGAATTCAAATCTGTTTTAAGGTTGATTTTACCATCTCTCTTCATGGTATTGATAAAAATATGTGCTAAAGCCAAGCACTAACAATATCATAAATTAATATTTTTCAGAGAATAGGACCACAAGCTAACAGAGTTGTTAGCACCGGAGCGAAATGCTTAGCAACATTTCGTCCATCTTTATGTTCTGAGTTCAAATTCCACTGAGGTTAACTTTACCTTCTTCCTTTTCAGATAACCAATATCTTAACTCTTCTTGTAGCAGAATTGATTTGTTTTCTTTTGAAGCCATCCAATGAATGGCTAATGGCATGGAACTCCAGGTTATCAACGTCTTACTTTTCAGATCCACTCTAGTTAGTTAGGCGTTAGGAAGGGCATCCAGCTGTAGAAACTCTGCCAAATTAGATTGGAGCCTGGTGTTGCCATCCGGTTTCACCAGTCCTCAGTCAAATCGTCCAACCCATGCTAGCATGGAAAGCGGACGTTAAACGATGATGATGATGATGATGATGATATATATATATATATATATATATATATATATATATATATATACATACATATATATATTTTTTTACTAGTTTCAGTCATTTGATTGTGGTCATGCTGGAGCACTGCCTTAAATATTTGTGTGTGTGTGTGTGTGTGTATGTGTGCCTGTATTTTTCAGCAAAGTATATCAGTGAAAGATATAGACATGCACAGGGAAAAAAAAGATGCTCTTTGAACAAAGTCCTGTTATAGCCACTGTTCTCCCAATCACAGTGTCAAGAATAAAGTGAGATAGACCCATTATAAATGTAGAACCAATGGCTGTATTGTTCATCAGTTAAGATACTAAATAACTACCTTATAGTCTTTCAGAATACCTGCTCCAGTTGTTATTGCCAATAGACGTAGACAAAAAAACATACTTTATAGTATTTTTATATTAATTTTATCAATTTTGTATATCCTTTATTCAAAGCACACCAGATCAAGTTTACTTTTATATTTAAAGTGCTAATAAAAAGGGGCCATCATCGCGATGGTGATCATGGTCATCATCATCATCATCATCATCATCATCATCATCATCATCATCATCTTCTCCTTCTTCTTCTCCTCCATCATCATCATTTTCAATTTAACATTCACTTTTCCTTGCTTGCATGTGTATTGGACAGTTTTCACTGAAGCAGATATTTTATGGACAGATACTCTTTTTGTCACCAACCATCATTTGCTTCCAAGCAAGGTAATGTTTCCCCATGCCCAGAAATGTTTCTACAGAATATTGGAAAAGAATAATATCACTCGTAGTACAGTGACACTCGTTTACAACTCAAGGGATGTCAAGACAAGTAAACACATACACATGCACACACACACACACACACACACACACACACACACACACACACACACACACACACACACACACACACACACACACACACACACACACACACACACATATATATATACACACAGTGGATTCCCTTCTGCTTCCATCTTCCAAATCCAGTCATAAAACTTAGGTTGTCCTGAGACTGTAGGTAGTAGAAAGATACTAGCCCAAGTAGGACTGAACCCAAAAACTACATGGTTAGGAAGAAAAACTTTTTAACTACACACCCAAGCTTACCCTTAACCTTATTAAATTCAATTTATTTTCCTGCTTATATTTTGTCATAAGATATTTAGTGCCAAAATTACTAGATAATTTCCTGACATGGATTTTAATTTCTGTTGTATAATCATTATATTTCACTTAAACTGTTAATGTATTTAAGAAAAGTATATATCACACACATTCACATTCATCATACCCTAAAAATATCAGATATCTTGCTTCTGGCATGTGATAAATACTATTGGAAATTAATTGGTTGCACTTGATTAGGTTTTAACATTATTGTTGTTGAAACAGTAACTCTCAGAAATAAAATTTCACTCCATTTTGGAATAAACACATTATCAATGATCAATTAACCTACTTGTATGAATTATGACAAACTTTATCTAGGTTAGCATCAACCATTTCCGCTACCAATGTCAACCTTTGCTTTGCTAAATCACATCCTCACAGCTTTTCTCACTAAATTCTGTCATCTCTTCTATCCAGCCTAATCTCACCCATCAAGTACAGACACCACAATGTAGTCTTTTTCCTATTGATATTAACCCAGTCTATGTTTGGTCTGTAGGTCTTTATCAAATTGTTTTTGTATTATAACTTCAGTTACCATTAAGAGAATTTTGTTTTGTTCACATATGTTCTAGATATTGTAATAATGTTATTCATCTCTTTGCTAATTCATGTTTTGTGTATAAATAAATTTCTTTCTTGGAAGATTCAGTTCCCTTTCCCATCAGTTAGATGAATGGAAATGCATAAAATTAGCCAATTCTGTATATGATTGCTATGATTAGAAATCAAAATCTATGTATTACTGAACCACTTCATACATAATATGCTGCTAATTATGATAGTTTAATGAACATGGGAGTGGGTTTAATGCATATAAATCAAGTGCGTGTACTATGTTAAAACAATATTATGTACAATAAATTTATGTAGAAATTTATATTTTAGTTCAAGTCAAATGCTCATTACTAAATCTGGCTTAATTACTTCAATAAAACACTCATATGTTTTTAACAGTTATAGTACTGACATATCAGTCTTTCTGTATTTAACAGCTAAAACTGACATTATGAAACTTTGTACAGTTAACAGATCCATGGTGCTAATGACTTTCTCTCATCAAGGAGAATATTTCCAAGATTTCAGAAACCTTTAAGCTAATCACAAGTGAGTTTAAATATCTTGGAGGATCACAACTTTGATCAATGCAGTACTTGGTGTTTAATTCCCTTGTAACCATAACACAGTTATGTTAAGACAACAGGAGCCTCTATGATTGCAGAAAGATACCAGTGGAACTTTCTTTTGTGGTTTGCAATCATGCCTTCTCTCAGTGCATGAGGGTCAGTGACACAACCAGCCATCAGTAGGATTTGAATCCTCAGACAGAATCTGAACTCACACCAAAAAGCTTGAACAGATATCACAAAGTATTTCAAATAGTTTTTCTAATCCTTCACTTTGGAGTGACCTTGAAAGGATGAAAAGCAAATTAAACCCAGCAGGATCTGAATTCAGGGTGCAGAGAGAGATGGAATGAATATTGCAATACATAATACCTGATACTTTATTATTCTGACATTTTCACACCTTAAATGTTAATACTGATGTCATTAACTGTTCTACAGATATAACACTGACATAAACCCTTATACTGCTAACAAATATCATTGAGACATTACTATCACAAAACATAATATTGATGATATCAATCATTGTATTAACAGATGTAGTGCTGAAATTATCACCTTTTGTGCAGTTAACAGACATAAATAGATATTAACAACCTTTATACAATTAACCATGGTAATCTTTGTACAATTAACTGATGTATTGTTCAATATAATAGTGGGAACTTCCTTCTAATTTTCTTGAAATGCTCTGGACTCTTTCTAACATAAGGAAAAGTGTTCATCTGTTGAAGTGACTTATAATTTAAGACCTAGCTAGCAATGAATATATTTTGATTTATTATTCGACAAAGTTCAAGGTCTTACAAGTATATAGTTTTCTTAATTAGCTGAGGATATTACAAATGTCTGCAGCAGGATAAAATGAACAACAACAGTATACTTTCTTACATCATACATTTAGTAGGATGTTTTCATTTACATCATACACCTTACATCATACATTTAGTAGGATGTTTTCAAATAGTGTAACACAAAGCCAGTTTGTCACTTCTAGCAATATCATTACTCCAATAAATCTTAAATCTTCAAGTAAAACTTTAGAGACCTTAATCAATGTATTTGAAGATTTTAATTGAAATCATTTGATGGAAATTATAAAGCTATTAATAATTTAAGTTTTTATTAAATATTATTCCAGTCAGGTTTTACATTTCAGTGAAGTATCTAAATCATATTTAAACCTCTTTATACTAAATCAGCCTAAAATAGTTAATTACACAAGTTTCAGGTTGTTGTTTTTAATCAACCTTTTCATGTTTTGTTTAAGAATTAATGATTAAATAATGGTGTTTCACACTAAATTTACAGAAATTAGCTGCATTGTTCGGTATCGTCGAATAACAATGTCGTGGAAATAGCCTAGTGAGTAGTTTGATGTTTTCTAGATAGTATATAATAGTAACAATAATGTAACTGGAAAGTTTCAGCTGAAATTTTATATTGTTCATTCACATCGCTCTAAAAATATACTGATATTATCTGCTTTGATACAAAAGTTGGTAGCCAACGTTATGTATATTGTGTGTATATACATACATGTGAATGTGACTTACTATAATAATTTCTAATAAATGTCTTTGTAACTGAACTATACAATGATTCTTTGGTTTCTAGATTTATCCTAAACTACCAGAGCAAAAATGAATCAGAAAAAGAAAAAGCATTAGGTGGTTGGTGCAGCTTAGTGCTAATGTAAGACAGAATTTCATTCTCTATTCAACTTGCCAGTGACTGCCTTTGAGGTCGAAGTAGCAGCAGTAGCAACAGCAGCATCAGCCTTTTGTGCTTATTTTTTCTATGCTGGCATAGGTTTGAGAGGTTTTCTGAGGCAGTGTTTTACAGCTGGATGTCCTTCCTGTTCTCAGCTCTTTTAATCATCTCTTGCAGCATGTAGGGAAGTAGTGCACTGATTCTAAAATTAAGATACACACAATATGCCTTTGAGATGAAAACAATTGAATATAAGTTAGCCACTTAATTTACCTTCATTACTCCTGAGATATGGATGGGTAAAAATCATCTAGAGAAAACATAAATGATTAAAATTTCATCAAACCCCAGTGAAAAAAATATTCCGATCCATTATTTAATATGAATGAATGTAACAAATATACAAAACAGTGCGATTTCTTATGATATAATACTCAATGCCTAGATTAATGTATCAAATAAGATTACTGAACTAAAGTTAACCAACCAATTTATGAATAAACTTAATAAATATTAGAAGAATGATAGATTTGAAACACTTTTCTGTGAAGATTCATTACAAATCATTTGACATTTATGGTTAAATGCTTCTGTTGCAGAAAATAAGGTAAAATTTTAAGTTACTTTCTTAGATTAATCTTATAATTAGTTCTCCTAATTTTTATTCTTTCTGCCTTTCCTCTGAAAACAAAATCTCCCCCAAATTAAACTCTCAAAGAAATCCACAAAACCTACAGAGGATATTAGTATCTCATTTTAATTTGCCATCTGCATTTCTTAAAAGAATTCAATTAATGCAATATTTTTTCTCTTTTACACTGTCAAATGTTTCACAACTGAGTAACTACTCGTTAATATTAATGAACATTTAACAAACTCGATATGAAGGTTAGCTGGTGATTAGCGCTTTCTAGGGTTTTATGAACAATTTCTTATTCTTCAATTCTCCTCATTGAGAAACACTTCAGTGCTTGCAACATTTTATAGCCTCATGAGCATAAATTGATTTTTAACTACCCAGCATTTCAGAAAAGGTAATAATCAAATACACCAAAATATTATTTCCTTTTAGTAATATTTTATATTTTGCAGCAATTTATTTTACCATATTTTATTTTTATAATTATTTGTTTTAAGGTTACTTTCGATAAGAAAACATTAAACTTTGTTTTAAAACGTTCTAAATGTTCTCTTTAATAACTCCATATTTGTCCTTTTGCCAAAGTGGTTGGTTGAATTCCTATAATTGAACTATCCTAACCTACCCAAAAAGTGCTGATTATAAACATGCATCAACAATTTAAGATATTAATTAGAATTAAGGTAATAATCTTTCTCAATAATTGTCTACCATGATATAAAAGCAAAACACAATTACTGAAATGACTTCCATCTTTACTTGTTGTAAATGTAGGTTAATTAGTTTTTTCTCATTCTTTCAAAGAAAATTAATAGTTCCATTTTTATATTACCTTAATTATATGAATCTATGTATTGACTAAAAGCTTTTATTCACCAAATAAACTCAGCTATGAAACATTAATTATTCCATTTGAATTTTTTCTTTAGAAATAAAAATATATCTCTTTAAAAATAATTGCATTAATTTTGTCATTGTATTACTGGTACTTCCCCCAGAAAAAGTTGACTTCAAGAAAAAATCAGTATTAACAATTTCAATACTAGTGTTGCAATGTTATTCTTTGATCATGAAAGATTATTGTTAAATTTCTGTACTAACAAAGATTGATTAATCAACATTCGTACATCAGGTGGTTTAAACCTAATTATTGCAGACATACTGCTAATGCATGTAATCATTTCATGTAAAATCAAAATTAATTAGTAATATTTTCCTTAATAAGTAGGTTTGATGGTTATGTTTTGTAAACTCTTTCTTAAAATTATTTCCATTATCATTAGATCCATTCCATTCTATGAATGAATTATCCCAAACTTTTACCATTTTCCCTCTCTTAATAACTAATACTTGAATATCATGTTCATTACTTTTGTGGGGACTCTTAATTTAAAACATCGACAATTTACACATCTAAGCTGCACTGCTACAATGCATATTTGTATTATATGGGAACATTTACAGTACCAAGGCATAAGGAAAGATATGGTCTGAGGCATTAGATTTGATTACTTTTACTGTAAACAACTAAACCTCCTCTCACATATGGCAATAATAATTATCATAATAATCAAAAAGGATCAAAGGTCCTTCCCAAGCCATAGGTTCATAAAGCCAGTCTCCCAAATTCTGCGGTGTATGTATTCCCCCAACCCTGGACGGCACGCTGCTCCATCTCACGATTACTCATTTTTGCTGGCTGAGTGGAGTGGGGCAATGTGAAATGAGGTATTTTATTCAAGAACTCAATGCATCACCCAATCCAGGAAGCTGCAATCTTACAATCATGAGTAAAATACCCTCACCACTAAGCCACACCCCACTACAACAACAATAATAAGGATAATAATAATAATCCTTTCTACTGGAAGCACAAGGCCTCAAATTTTGAGGAAGGGATCAAGTCGATTACATCGACCCCAGTGCGTAACTGGTACACCCCGAAAGGATGAAAGGTAAAGTCGACCTCGGCAGAATTTGAACTCAGAACGTAGTGACAGGCGAAATACCGCTAAGCATTCCGTCTGGCGTGCTAACGATTCTGCCAGCTCACCACCGCCTAATAATAATAATAATAATAATAATAATAATAATAATAATAATAATAATAATAATAATAATAATAATAATAACAATCCTTTTTGCTATAAGCACAAGGCCTGAAATTTTGGGGGAGGAGGCCAGTGGATTAGATCGACCCCAGTACGCAACTGGTACTTAATTTATCAACCCTGAGAGGATGAAAGGCAAAGTCGACTTCGGTGGAATTTGAACTCAGAACGTAGCGACGGGCGAAATGCCCCTAAGCATATCGTCCAGCGTGCTAACGACTCTGTTAGCTCACCGCCTTATTATAATAATAATAATAATAATAATAATAATAGTAATAATAGTAATAATAGTAATAATAATAATAATAATAGCAACGAGATACACAGTAACAACATAACGGTTGATTGAACACCTAATTAAACATTTAAAACAATTTTGGGACCGTATGTAACAAAAATAAAAAATATTGAAATAAAAACATATCACCCTACCCTCCAAGCATCGCAATATCTGGTTTGAAGTTTGCTTGAAACAGTTTTGGGGAATGGAAATAGTCCAAGTATTGATATGTTCAAAACTTTGGGGTAGTTGCCATTTGACACATTGAACACCTAAGCAATGGTCATCTCAATAGCCTAACCATTGCAAACAGAGTACCTAAGTCTAAGAGATATTCTTATTGGTTTACACCACCACCATCGCCACTTGTCCACTTATATTTTATAAACTACTCTTCGAGATATTTATCAGGATAATTCGGCTTTGAAAATAAGCAGTGTAATTCCCGTAGAGAAGAAGGGGTGTTTGGATAAAGTTCTATGAAACAATTGCGTCGACAAAATGGTACTGGATGACGCTAAGACACGTAAACAGAACCTTTAATGTGCTTAGAACTATGGTGAGAAGATATAACACTGAAACTAAACAATTCCGTATTCTGCAAATATTTAGGGATAGACAGGATAAGGGTTAGGGTTAGGGTTAGGGTTTTCTTAATTAGCTGTGGATATTACAAATGTCTGCAGCAGGATAAAATGAACAACAACAGTATACTTTCTTAGCTGAGGATATATATATATAAGGGCATTACTATACATAAATGCCTCACGCTAAGAGGGACTCTAAAGTCAAACTACCATAATAAACACATTTTTACCGAACGCGAGGGAATGCAACTCTCAAAGCTAGCCCCCGAAAACCAGACTAAACGGTGGATCATGATTTCGTAATTATTGCAGTAATATGCACCTTTTACTCATCAGTACACGTATGGTCAAGACACATAAAAATAAACAAACAAATCAACATACCAGACGATCACTCCATGTATTCAAGATAGTACATAGAACATTGTTTATCCCTATATATCTATGTAAGAGGCGGACTTTTCGAATTGCATCTCGGTACATGTGTTTTTTCAGAATACCTGTATTGTGGAAAACGAATCTATTTTTCATGCAGCGTGACTGTATCTCAAAGTAAGTCTCGTTTGACCCAAATAATTGTGGCCACAACCTGAGCAGGTTAGAATATAGATAAGGTTCTGTGAAGTTGGTCTTAACTGAGAATTTTTCTCTTTGCTGGAATGTGAATTCGGAGTCTCTAGTTAGGTATGAGCATGAACCACGATTAGGTCGTCTGCATTTTTTAACTGCTGGTATCGTAGGTATTGAGTATAGTTTTGCATTAGTTAGGAGTCTTTTAAGCGATTTGAGGAGTTTATGTGTATTTAGGATGTTGTTCATTATCGGGTCTTGAGTGAGTAGAGAGAGATCTCGTATAATTGTGTTGTATACTTCATTGTTTCTGGGGTTGTGGGTTGATATGTATGAGAGTGATTTAAAGTGAGGTGTGGTGTTTTGTTTTGTTGACACGTTCCATAAATCGCAACCTTGGTTTCTGTCGCAGTCCCCTTCCATTCACAAGTTCCCCGTATAGCATTTGCTTAGGGATCTTGCTATCCTTCATTCTAATAAGGTGTCCAGTCCAACGTAACCAGTGTTTGTGCACCATCGCCTCAATACTCAAGATATCAGCTGTTCTCAGGACATGTGTGTCTAGAGTTTTTAAGGTCCAGCCAACATTCAGAGTGCGTCTGAGACATCTCTGATGAAAGCGTTCAAGGACCCTGACATGACGTTTGTAAAGGGTCCATGTCTCACATGAGTAAAGGAGCGATGTCAGTAAACATGCACGGTACACAGCAATCTATTGTTGTGATGCCATGTTGGAACCAGACACCAGACTGAAGAGACCAGGAGGAATCAGTTGCTCTCTGCAGCCTGAAAGATATTTCATCATCCAGGGAGCAAGATATTTCATCATCCAGGGTGCTGCCCAAGTAGACAAACATGTCTATCACTTTCAGAATTGTTCCTTCAGCCAAGATAGCTGGTTCCACATATGGATTTCCTGGTGCAGGCTGGAATATTACAACAGTTTTGTCCAAGCTAATGCTGAGTCCAAATGCCTTACAAGAAGCAGAAATACAATTCATAAGTATTTGCATGTCATCCACTGTATGAGTGACTAAGTCACAGTGATCTGCATAAAAGAGGTCACGAATCGGAGACTGGAAAACTTTTGAATTGGCAGCAAATCGGCGCAGATTAAAGAGGCGGCCAAAAAACTGATACCTGACATATATTCCCAGAGAGCTAACCTTAGCAAAAGCATGAGTAAAAGCAGCAGCAAAGTACAGAAAGGATTTCACCCTACTTGAAACCATTCTCTATAGGAAAGGGTCCCGCTGTGCCACCACCAACATTAACTCAAGCATCCATCCCATCATAAAATAATTTAATTATAGATACAAAGTGATCTGGACATTCAAGTTTGCCAAGTATTTTCCATAGCAAGGCCCTATTGACAGTATCAAAGGCCTTCGTTTTATCAATGAATACCTGGATAAGATCCATATTCTGCTCATAGTACTTCTGCATGTCTTGCTATGAAAATCATATCCATTGTCCCTCTACCAAATCGGAAGCCACATTGATATACAGATAGGACATCATTTACGAGGCACCCATTCAGGCGGGCAAGAAGAATATTTGCCAGAACCTTGCCAGCAGCTGATAGTAGAGCAATACCTCTGTAGTTACCACATATTGTTCTGGCTCCTTTTCCTTTATAGAGAGGAAGAATAATTGCATCTTTCCAGTCCTTAGGGATTGCACCATCCCTCCAGACTGCACTAATAAGTTCATGAAGGGACTGTGTGATGTAATTACCACCAAATCGCAAGACCTCAGCACAAATTCCATCCTTTCCAGGTGCCCTACCTAGATTCAATTTACTTATTGATGTCATTATTTCATCTACTGAGGGCGTGGAATTTAAGGAGCCAATGATAGGCTTTTATTGCATAGTATCAATCACTGTTTCATCAAACAACTGACTCATCCATACATACAGTAAGAGAAAGAGAGAGAGAAAAACTTCTGGGAGGGTAGGAGGACTGAGACATTTCCAGTGCTGCACTCAGCCCGAGCCTTAGATTATCTTTACAGTCGGATTCTAGTCTTGAGAAAGACTGAAATTCTTAAGGTGTAGAAACTCCAGGTGTCACAACCGTTGTGTAAGTTTAGGGAAGAGTAAGATATAATCCAAATAAGAAGACAAAGAATGATTTTATCACATCTTTAATGACCAGTTACAATTGTTTCTGTACAACCTGCTATTCACTTGTCCATTGTAATTTGATACTGGTGAGTGTGGGTTCACTCGTTATTATCCACATCATACTTCATAAATGTTTGTTTTCTTTTTCTTTCCACCTATTCATATTAGCTTCCTCTTTCTTCTCCACCTTAACTCTCATCTTCCTCTTTTTTTTTCTACTCGTCTATTTCTCTTCCTTCTTCCTTTCTTCTCTCTCTTCTTCCTATTCTTTTACTCCTTCTTAATCATGTTGTTCTTCTTCGCCTTCTCATTCGCTTCCTACTTCCTCCTTCCTCCTCTACTGTATTTCTTCACCCCCAAACCATACTACTATCTGCGCCGATATTGACACTGTATTTGCCCTGTCCATCTTTTTACAATCTTTTTATACTTTTAACTTTACATATACGCTTTCTTTCCTCCCGATGTAAGCAAAACACAAAACCCGGCAGACGCACTATGTAAGAGCGCACCTTTCATGCAGGTCAGAAGTGTCACTCTGATGATTAATACCGCAAATATTACAAATTCTTCACTTATAAAGTTTGCGTGACGCTGGAGTTGGAATGAGAGTTGGTACAGAAATAATTTTAACTGCTCGTTAAAGATGTGATAAACACCACTTTTTATGTGTTTTTATATGGATTATATAT
>NC_068998.1:26596002-26599311 GCF_001194135.2 Octopus bimaculoides
GTGTCATCCCATAAATAATGCGGATTTTTTTATACTTCTTTTATTTCTCAAAATTAAGATAAACACAGTTTTTTTTTTAATCTAAAATATACTCTCCTTCATTTCGTACAATTCTCTTCCATCTATCTGGTAGACTTGCAAGGCCCCACTTCCAATATTCACTTGTCCGTGATGAAAAATACTCCTCCAGTATTGTTCTGACCTTGTCTACAGAATTCATATTTTTTCCGTTCAAATCATTTTGACCACTGCGGAAGAAATGGTAATCAGATGAGGCAATGTCAAGCGAATATGGTGGGTGGAGCATCGTTTCTCAATCAAACTGCTCCAGCTTTTGGAATGTGATCTTCGCTGTACGTGGCCGTGCATATAAGATGGAAGAATACTATTCGCTTTGAAACCAAATACGGTCGTTTTTCTTCTAGCGCTGACTTAAGCTGCTCAAGCTGCTCGCAGCTGATCTCCTTTGTTATCGTTTGGTTTGGGTTTAAAAGTTAAAAGTGGACTACACCTTTCATATCCCACCAAACAGATAACACCTTATGTGAGTGAAGAACTTCCTTAGCCTGTGGTGCCGAATTTTCGCCTTTCCCTACCCTTTGTCTTTAGCGCTTGGCATTTTTATAGGGAACCCTATTTCTTGTCACCAGTCACTATTCAGTCCAAAAAGGTTCATTCGTGCGACGGACTGCAAGGAAGAGCACACTCTCTGTGCGCGATTAGACTCGGAAAGTTTGTGAGGAACCCATTGACCCAATTTCCTAACTTTTCCTATGGCGTGCAGGTGTCGATGAATGGTTGAATGAGTAAATCCAAGCTTCTCTGCTAGTTCCTGAACAGTTACGATGAAATCTCGTTCCAACAGGGTTTTCAGAACGTCCTCGTCGAGCTCTACAGACCGTCCACGACAAGGCTTGTCTTCTAGGCTGTAGTTTACGACTTGGAATTTCTGGAACCACCGTTGACACTGGCTTACGCTTATTGTCCGAGCCCCATATTCTGCATTAATATTCCTCGCACTTTCCGTTGTGTTGTTGCCGTTATTGAACTCCTAAAGCAAAATATGCTGAATATGTTCCTTTTTCACTTCCATTATAGCTTTGAAAAAATAACTGTTAAATTCAAAGTGTACTTTTCAAAACTTGCGCTAAGAATAGATACAAGACAAAATTACTACCCGCTTTTATAGCAAGTTGATGCAAGTAGTTTATCCCGTCCCACTCCGACTTTTTGTTCATGCAATTGAAAACACTGCATTATTTATGGGATAACCCAATATATAAACAAAATTCTAATTTAAGGCTACTTTCTAAATCAACACATTTTGAAGATTTAGGGCAACTATTTCTGAAAATGATCCGACATATCTGGACTTGTGAATAATGAGGGGAAAAATTGACTCCAGATTGATCCACGTCCCATTTCTTCTTCTTCTTCTTCTTCTTCTTCTTCTTCTTCGTCTTCTTCTTCCTCTTCTTCTTCTTCTTCTTCTACTACTACTACTACTACTACTACTACTACTACTACTACTACTAGTAGTAGTAGTAGTAGTAGTAGTAGTGACGACGGAATTATTGAAACAAATCGCCCTCAGTTCTTACTTTTTTAACCTCGTCTATTGGTCTATTTTGTCGAAACGCTCATAGAAAGGATTATTATTATTATTATTATTATTATTATTATTATTATTATTATTATTATTATTATTATTATTATTATTAACAACAACACGAAATGAAGACCACAAACGTTTTGAGAAGGAGATTAGCTGATTAGGTCAATCCACAGGTCTTGAACTATAGATACTTCTTTTGTCTGACGTCCTAAGTTTTCTACAGTTAGTAGTTGTGGGGAACCTTAATTAAAAGAACTGCCAATCATAACTGTCATATCTTTTTTCAGAACTAGAATAAAACTATGTCACCTAATGTGTCCTTCTTTGTTGAAGGAAATATGGTGTGATTTACAAGAGATTTTGCTGCTGTTTTTAGTAGATTAAATGAGTAAATGGAGATTGATTCTATAGATGTATAGTGAAGGTTTATTCTTTACAATTAACTATCCGTCTGAAGCCAACAGGTTCCACATGAAAGTAAACTTAATGGAAATAGTTATTGTTTTAATCTATTCATTCTACAAGTGCGTTGCTGGTAGTCAGTGTCGGGATAAGATGAAAGTGGGTGTTTAGTTTATTACACATTTTTCCCGAGTTCAATTCCTGCTGGTGTTCTGTTTGCCTATAATTGCTTAGAACTTAAAGAAAGGATTGGAATGCCAACGGCGAAGCCTATGCTTTCTCACCTGATTTGCTTGAAATAGCTACCAAATTTCTTTCAAAATACATTTAATGTCTTAAAAGGGGGGTGGGGGCGCATAAGGTGTACCATGTTTGAAAAACAAAAGAAGGCATGATCACGGGTAGAAAGCTTTTGAATCAGAAGTCGATTTGATCGGGGTTGAGTTGTGGCTAAACAGCCATAATAATGAAACAAAATGTCCCACAAATTTTACATAACTGGCGAAAACTTCATCCTCGTACTAAAACTAGGCAAGAGAGATTGATTCTATGAGAAAGTGCAAGTGTGTAAAACAGTCAGATTTCATTGGCCTCCAGATCTTGATTATATCAAAAAATCATAGGTGTCACAAATAAGTAGCTGGAGTAGAATTTATCTGAAAACATATTTATAAACTCGACTTACAAATTCAACATGGGAACTTCTTCCTGATTCTATGAACTGCCGCAAACGGGCAGCCAAATCTCCCACAAATTATATTGAGCCATATAAGTAAAATCCTTAGCTGATGACTGAAGGGGGAGACTGTACTTTCAACTAATACGATGCTGTGAATGCCACTGGGCGATTGACTCGGGTGATGATGTTATTCCATGCTTTCTGATCCATGGCGCTGGTCTTAGCATGCTTGAGGTCGAGGCGCTTCGACTTCAGGTCTTCCTCACTTTATTTCACCCATGTCTTCTTTGGTGCGCTCCGCTGGATTCTCTAGTGTGTGGGCCACTGCTGCCACAAGAGTTGGTGTAGTAGTCTTCTGGTGCTCGTCCTTCAGACATCGGGAAACTGCTGTAGCCTGCGCTGCAGAGATTCAACCATGTAGACTTTGATATACAATGTTTCACAGAATTATAGATAGTGATGGCTGGAACATAGGTCTACATGACCAGCAGATTTATAATCAAAGACGTTAGGCTAAGCAACAACCAAGAATTTATAATCATCAAGTGATGCTTACACACGACTATAGGACAAAATTCCAGTTAAACTTGGCTCAATTTTTGTTAACGCTCGT
>NC_068998.1:26601940-26604838 GCF_001194135.2 Octopus bimaculoides
ATATATATATATATATATATATATGTGTGTGTGTGTGTGTGTGTGTGTGTGTGTGCATATATATATATGCATATATATAAAAAACGTATGCTATATATATATTGAACGTATTTTTAATAACAATGATAATATATATATGAATATATATTTGATGTCTTTTTAATAGCATACATGGTGTGCGTGTGTATACATACGTACTTACATATATATAAAAATATATACACATATATTCTTACATATGTATATATGTAAGTATATAAACTGACTTTTCAATACATTTTCTTCTCTATTTTGCCATTATAATGTTGTATGATTATTTCTAAGAAGAGTTCCGATAGTTACATTTTTAATGTTTTTTGTTATAATAAAGAATTTTTTTTTTCATTTTCTCCTTTTTTAATGGATATTAAATTCATTTAAAGCAATTTTTTCTTTAATGCCATAACGTTGCTTCTTTATATTTCCATCATGTTTTATTATCAGTAACAGTTATCATCATCATCGTTGTCGTCGTCGTCAACACCATTATTAACGATAGTATCTTCTTTACTATTATTTATTGTTGCTGCTGTTGTTGTTATTATTGTCGTCGTCATCATCATCATCATCATTATTATTATTGTTATAATGATAATATCCATATCATCATCATTATTATTAGTAAAGAAATCTTCATTATTATTATAGCTATTGCTGTTATCCTCATCATCATCATCATCATCATCATCATCATCATCGTTGCCATCATTATCATCATATTTTTCATCATTATCATCATCATCATCGTTGCCATCATCATCATCATATTATTATCAACTTCATTATTTATAAAGAGTCAAATATTCAATTTTCGGAAGCCAATCAACAGTTGGGCATCATCTGAACTAAAAAGAAGTATTTGTATTCTATATACCATACTCAGATATTGATTCATTTTGAGAAAAATTTTTCCTTGAAAGAGGAAATGCTCCAAGTTCATTTATACAAGAATCTCTGACTTTCATTCTTCCTCTCCAATCATAGTTTTGTTAATGTAGTTCTTTCAGTCATCTATCTACAGATATTCCGCTGAATGGCTACATATTTACGTCAAGGAAATGGAATACACATCATCAACCAACACTAATGGGCATGACTACTTACCAATAAAAAGTTCTATACATCTCTGCACATCTGTCTGCATACATACAGGCGTACACAATAAACTTACTTGTGTATGTGTGATATACTTAGTTTTATATACATACGTACAAACACACTGAAAGACTCATATATTCAGACACTAACACAGGTGACTTCATATTCAATATATCTTTTGTGAATCATTCTGATAGCACATACTTTCAGCAAGGTATTGAAAGATTTATCTTTGCATACGTCTGTGTGTGTAAACACGTGACTATATATACATACATACATATGTATGTGTATATATATACATGCATACATACATTCATTATATATGTGTGTGTGTGTGTGTGTGTGTGTGTGTGTGTGTGTCTGTATCTGTGTGTCTGTCTGTGTGTATATATATATTATTTTGTGGGTTAACAAATCCACCGTTGGTTTCATGCCGATAGAAATCTCTCAATAATTTTCTAGCCTGCAACATAGAACGTTGGTACTTGTTTCCTTCTTGGATGATTATACATGAAGCTATACGAAGCTGTAGGGGCTTTGGGATAGATAAATAAATAAACAAACAGATCGTGGAAAATAACTCATAAGAACATTTTAATGGTTGTCTCACTTGCATTAGTCCAGGAATCTTTGTAAGGAGTTGCGTTCAGCATAAATTAATTAATTCCTCTTGCTAGAACGCTCATGCGCGTTCAAATTTATAAAAATAAATATTTGTATGTACACTCATATGTGCACATCCATACAAAATATGCGTACACACATATGCATACACACATACACCTGCATTATATGGTTTGTTCGTGTTTGAATATGTGCACATAATTGTGGAGTTTCACAAATTATGATGCCAAACGTGGTCGATGGAGTTTTAAATTCACTGGGTTGTCGATTCATAAGTCTGTGTATGTATAATTGTTGCGAGATTTCTCTCCGTATGAAACCAATGGTAGCCTTGTAAACCCACAAATATACAATATTCATCCACTAATGCGGTGTTGCGTACTCATTCTCACTGTTCGATTTTAGTGTATATATGTGTATGTGTGTGTATATGTGCGCACGCGCGTGTGGTCATAGCATCGAAAACTACTGAGTCATTTTGCACGCTGTTAAATATCTCACCTCGATGAAATAAAATTCTACATCATTTGTGCATGAACGTCAATCTACAATATATAGTTCCTGGTATATAGTTAACTGTTCTTATTGCATTCTCTCTGTAGAGTATTGTGAATTATTTTACATCTTTCTAAGACAGCTTTATTTTTCTTTGTGACCGCATAAATTAACCGCATCGTTCCTTCGTTTGTTCCTGATGGATTTGCATGCCAATCGCAACTGCTGTCGGCTACAGCCATATATTGTGCAGCTAAACGGGTAACGTTCTATAGCTGAACAGCAGCAAACGAAGTGAATAGTCACTGAACCATTTAGTTGTCTTGTGGGGCACTTGTAAATATTTCATATGTTCATTACATAATATATTCAAAGACCATTTTTTCCTGCCTGTTTGTTTAATTTACATTGGTATAAAGTCATAACACTTGGTGAGTCATATATGTGTGTGTGTGTGTGTGTGTGTGTGTGTGTGTGTGTGTGTGTGCACATACACACACACGCACATTAAATACACATGAACTAAAGCGGTTGCGCAATGACTCATGTATTTACCTACATACATATAAATGTATATGTGCATGTGAGTGTATATAAATGCATGCATACCTTTATATATATATATATATATATATATAT
>NC_068998.1:26604949-26613454 GCF_001194135.2 Octopus bimaculoides
TGTGTGTGTGTGTGTGTGTGTGTGTGTGTGTGTGTGTGTGTGTGTGTGTGTGTGTGTGTGTGTGTGTGTGTGTACATATATATGCTCATATAGCCCTACATACACAGTACGTAGGAATGAAAGATATTGATATACTAGAGATGGTGTATGTGTCTTAAATACTTTAAAAATGTTGAAACTTTTAATGCATTTTTTTTACTGTTTTCGGACTAATATAATAATAAATGATTGTAAAAAATATGTTTACTGATAAAAATGATGCATTATGCTTCACTAGTATAGCATGGAACAATACTACGATTTTATTTCTCCGAAAAATACTTAACCAAGTCCATTTAAACCTCTTTTTGTAGTTTTCTTTCATTTTGTCTGCTTACATCTTCATGTTGCATCGAAATCTATTGAACAAGTTTCTCCATTCATGCGTGTTTGTTCGATATCAGGCTCGTTATGCGTTATTAATGGTTTGAACTTTTCAGATTTGCCAAAAACACGTGTCTAAATGAATTACGCTCATTTACTTCATTTGTAGTTCATATTCATTAACCCTGTTAATGCCTGCTTCTTCACATGTACGTTATCTATCTAAATTAAGAAGGTCAAAATCAGTCAAACTTTTCCTAATGATGTTCAGTAAATCATGGGCATCTGTATTGGGCCTCGAATCTACACACTTTTTCAAACAGCCATTTCTTCCAAAAATCTCTCTTTTGGAGTAAGGTCAGCGAAGTCTTGAGCACAATGTGTTAATATATACTTGGGAATGACTCTCATGCTGCTGATATCACCTTACACGCACACACACGCACACACATACACACACACACACATTCGTGCATACCACATACACAAACATACACACGTATATGTGTGTATTTATATTTGTATATGTGTATGCACGCGTGCGCGCGCGTGTGTGGACAGACAGACAGACAGATAGATAGATAGATAGATAGATAGATAGATAGAAGTTCATACAAAGAGTGACCTTTTTTTTCTTAAGTACAACGCCCAGTACCACATTATCCATTGTCTGTCTTTTTAAGGTGGTTTTGAGAGCGATTTGAAGGAGATTTTGTTTTTCTTTCTCGCAGACTGAATGACCATTGTGTTGTGACTCTTCCCTTGGCCTGTATATAATTGTTTACACAAGACGTGGTCCATGTCCTTCCTGATAAAATATGCCTGCAAATATAGGCTTCAGAGTAATTTGCGCTGGATTAAAACTTTTACCCGATATAGTTCGTTACATACAATTCTGGGTTCAAATCCTTTTGGTGTTCAATTTGCTTTCTTATTGCTTCAAAATAAGTGATAATAAAAGGAAATATCGGAGATGTTTCATAAGGCGTAGGTAAGGTGCTGTTTGCCTACATCAACGCATTTATCTTCATATAATACATATAGAGATAGAGAGATTATGATCCATGCAGATCCAGTTTCTTCCTACCATCTTGATTGAGTCCAGTTATATCTTGTGCGCTTATGTAAGATTAAGGAAAACTAATGACAAAGATATTCTGTATAAAAGTATTGTTATTGTTGTTGCTGTTGTTATTTGTCCCCGTGGAAGATCGCTTTACAAATTACATTATTTCATCTTCAGTTCCACTGCATGGTATCATGAACAAATTATTTTCTACCATATTTCTGGATCGATGAAATCCTTGTGAGTGAAACTGAGTCGACAAAAGCAGTGTGAAAGCTCGAGCGAAGGACCACTCCTGTCCTAGAACGATGCACATAGCCCAGTTTAACATTACCACCTGGGTCCTGAAGATTTTAGCTGAGTCTACATTGTTGCAAATATGTCAGCAAGGTTTCTAATTGAGGGTAATGCTTTTCAATCATTGTCGGGGACTTTGTATAAGATCATCAACGCTGCCCTTTTCCTTTTCATTTAAATTATTAACTGAATGGTAAAAGGTTAAACTTGATCAGATAAATCTGAGTTCAAAGAGGCTCTAGCCGTGTTCACCCCATCTTTGCCTTTTCTGGTCATAGTACATATAATCATTAGATTCCTCTTTTTAAGATAGTGATGTGTGATAAAAAGGTCATTTGACAACTAATTCCTGCCAGTCAAATAACTTCATCAGTGTTCCTTCATTGGTTCCTTTGTTTAATGTAGTCATTCTTTTATGAGACTTGGTAGTGTTGTGAGGACAGCCTTTCAGTAAGCAGGCTAATGGCAGTTTACATTAAGTGGGAAACAAATGTTCTCACTGGAGAATGAAGTAAGATAGTCATTCCAGTTGTTTATTCCTGGTCATAGATCTTGAGATCTATTATATTGAAATAATTGATGTTGCTAAGTGTTAGTCATTGATTTGATTTACTCAGATTTTTTTTCAATACACGCATATATACATGCTTAAACTGACATTAATACATGTATGTATGTATGTATGTATGTATGCATGTATGTATGTATGAATCGTGCCAAACTGAAATTTGCGCCTAACATTCTAGCATTTACCTGATGAATAGAAATATCAAATAAGTACAGAAGTAAAAAACGTTTTTCTTTTTGTATATTTATCATTGATTCTAAGATCAATACATTTTCTTGGAGTGTCAAAAAGTTTTTACCACGAGAACTAATGGGCGTAATTTATCAGTGATTTTCTCTGACTTACACTGAGTTATTTGAACTAGTTAAAGAGACATGGAAAACACGAAACAAAAGAAATAGAGGGAAATCTTCTACAATAGTTTCGACATTGAAGTTTCTTATTTTTCTGTTCATATTTGTTTAAGTTTAACAACACCATTGATTATTTCCTTCAGTCTTATATCAGGAAACGTAGATAGCTTATATAGATACATGAACAGACAATCGGGCTGTCTTTCTCTCTTTTACTCTTTTACCTTTAGTCGAGCAAATCGAACCCAGGGCTTATTCTTTGTAAGCCTAGTATTTATTCTATCGGCTCCTTTTGCCGAACTGCTATGTTACGGGGACGTAAACACACCAGCATCGGTTGTCAAGTGATGTTGGGGGGGGGAGACAAACACACACATATATATACATATATACGACGGGCTTCTTTCAGTTTCCATCTACCAAATCCACTCACAAGGCTTTGGTCGGCCCGAGGCTATAGTAGAAGACACGTGCCCAAGGTGCCACGCTGTGGGACTGAACCCGGAACCATGTGGTTCGTAAGCAAGCTACTTACCACACAGCCACTCCTGCGGCTAGTAGTGGCCTTTTCTATATAAGTGACTTTTTCTATATAAGATCAACTGTTCCAAGCAAAATATTCTTTGGATGTTCAGATTTTTACCTCCCAGGTGAAGGTCCATTTTGATACCACCTTTATTCTCGATCCATTCGTGTCTGACTCCTGCTAAAATATCACTGGCCTAATAAAATCACATTGTATACTATTTGTAAAATTATTTACTTATAGTGTGTTGCTGGTATTTCTAATTTACACAACAAATTATTAGTGAATGTATGAACCTCTTCCATCTTCTATAGTTGTCAAGCAGTGCAGCGTTGTGCTCTGGTCTACAGTTAACAGTATCTACTTGGTGTGGTGGGGGGGGGGGCTTAAATATAGTTTAGGGTTTTAGAAAAATAAGTTATTCATAATTTTGACATACACATGTGCGATTAACAAAACAAAATCAAATTGAGGTTTTTATCTAAAAATTAACTTTAAAACGTTTTAAAATCCCCATGCGATGAAGGGCAAAGTTGACCTCGACAGAATTTGAATTCATAACGTAACGTCGGATGAAATGAACCGAAATGTGCGTAAACAAACAAGAGCCCTTTTCTACGTTTGTTTCAACATACATTCAACTTATTCTAAACTTTGTTTTACATCAGTAAACGTATCGATTTGAGGTTTAAAAATTCATTTTGCGATCATATAGTTTGTAGTTCGTTCACCACCTTGAGGAAACTTAGCATCAGGTCAACAAATTCCTAGTTAGCTAAATATAATAGGTGAAAGCTATGCACAAGACAGTCCAATGTGATGGAAAGAAGACACACTACCCATAAACCTTCAAAGCAGAATCAGAAAATCCGGAGTATTCTTTCATATTAACCTCTAAAATATGTATATTTATGAGCCTTTGATTAACATTGTTTTATTTACTGTTCATAGCAATATCTCTTGCATAATATGTAAGGTTAAGCGCTTTATGGATGCGAAACCATTGGTCACTCTATGATTGGCCAAATGATTAACTTCCTGCATATGTATATATATACACACACACACACAAGTTTCGAACCCAATATCAAAGTAACATATCGGGTTGCTTCCATTCTTATCTTAAGAATGAACGCATGTAAGTGAAACATGTTAAAGTAATAGTGACCAAGTCATTAATCACGTACACTAAATAGTAGACTTACTGGCGTGGAAGAGTAAATGCCATACTGAATGAATTAATTTGTCTTTTAACGTCATTCGCAGTATAGTGAAACTGTTACTGTGGTAAGGAAATAAATATTTTAAACCACGAGATCATCAAGAACGTACCGAAATGCAAGAATAAATGAATGTTTTAAAAGTTATTGTTCAGAGAAAATTAACTAAAAATCTTGAAAATATATTTTAACATTTTTCAGCGCTCGTATATTGATTGTGGTGCGATTGCTTGGCTGCCCTACTTTTCTTTTTAACTGTTTTACGTTCTTCTATTTCACTGTCTTGTATTTGTGTTTTATTTAATTTTCCTATACTGGTTCCATTCTTTGAATATTCAGGTTACTATATGTAGGTAGCTTTTGAAAATTTTGATATTTGGATAATGCCAGAACAATACTGATATTTTCAAGTGAGACACTCTTTGCAAGCTGTAAATAGATACAATACTTACTGTCATTCAATCACACGAAGGTAACTGAGATGGAATACTTTGTCTATAATTTAACCTATATAGTTGCATGCCTTTCCCATTAACAACAATACAACAACCATGGAAATTACTTTTCTTATAGATTATGCTGAATTCTACGCGTCTTGGTTAAACTTGCCACAGAGTAGGAACCAGGTTTCTTCTGGGAACGATAGCAAAACTTAATAATAACCTTTCCAGTGAGTTTTTCTTACACAAACACTTATGATTTAAATATTACATCATGAAGGACTGATATTGTGAATGTATTGGTTATCTTCCGTCAACTGACACAATATATTTTGGGCACAAACACACAGCTGTATGGCTAAGAAGCTTGTTTTAGAATAAAATAGTTCCTGATCTAACATTGCTGTGCAACACCTTGGGCAAGTGTGCTTTACCATTTCATTTTGTTAATCCATGCCTTGTAAATGAAATTAGATAGACAGAAACTATGTGGATATCCATCAAATGAACCTGTTTGAAGGTGGGAGTTCTCATGTCACTATCTGGCACTTTGGTAGCTTTAATGGAGTTCATTCCATTAAAAGTATTCTGGCCATGCTACTTTATATTACAGTAACCTATGAGTCATGATTCTCCCCAACAACCTTCTTTAAAGCTCTACTAAAGTGGTTTTACTTATAGTATCTCAGCTCCATAATGTTTTTGTTTTTATTTAGATAGGGCAAATTTATTTTAGACCAATGCAAAAGAAAATTTAACCACATACTTGTTATACAAATGATAGTGAATGAAATGAGAAAGTAGGAAGGTCTGCATTTTCTAGGTAGAAACATTTCTCAAAGAACAGTCGTTTCCATAAGAACTTATATCTGTTTATGGATAAAGGAGACGCAATATAGTAACATCATGCTATGTTCTCCAAATAAGCATGAGTCATAATAATTTCACGGGAGGATGAAATGAGTGTTATAATGTGCATAACTTTTCAAAAAGCTTCAAAAATATGAGAGTAAATAGAGTTGGGAATCAAAACTTGATTGCAAACTCACTAGACCTGTGACTTGCCTTCTACTTCTATGGTGATTCATATAGATTAAATTTATGGTTGATTAAATATATATGTCCCAATAATAGAGGTGGCTAAGACATTGACTTATAATTCTGTTTAGGTTCACATTTCCATTACAATATTTTTTTTTATACGAAATGGCTCCATAGAACATCACTAAACTTTGTAACTGATAAAACTAAGATTATGATGCACAGACACATTAATGGCTATACAATCTTGCTGTTTACATTTCAGCTTTGGAAGATTTATGAGAACAGCTTTGAAGTGATTTCCCTTTCCCATTGAATTTTATATTTTTCTATCAGATATTACTTGACAAAAAAAAAAAACTAAAGAAAATCACATCAAATTAAATAAAATTGCATTATTCAATATTCTCCAAACACCCACCATCAGTTTTATTAATAAATATCTCAACATAACATAACAATGAGGATTTCTTCCAAAGAAATGTTCACAGCTTTCTTTACAGAATACAATTCTATCTATGAGAACCTGTTGACATAGAGACAAATGGTTATTGATATTAGTGCTGATGCAAACAGCCACATCCCTTCAATAGCCTCGTCAAATTCTTTGTTTTGATTTCCAGTCTTAAAGACCATTATTCAAATACAAACAACAATTAACCAATGTTAGTCATATGATTTCAATTCTTTTGCTCTTTTCATATTATTCTGTATTTGTTTATATGTGTGTCTGTATGTATTTATGTGTGAGTGTAAGTCTGTGTATCTCATATAGTTGACTTTTGCTTTTCTTTTTTTTTTATTGTATTTGGTTCCGTGCTTTTTCCCAGTATTTTTCTTTTGTGTTCTTTTCTAGGATTTCTATTAATTACTGTTATTTATGTTTTTGTATTCATTTGCTTTTGTTTAATTATATTTGTCTCCACTTTTGTGTATTTTTTTATTTAATTTGAATGTTAAGTTATTTTTATTTTCTTTTATTTTTAATGCCATGAATGTCTTTAGATTTTTTTTTTCCTCTACCATCTCATTTCATTTCTTTTGTCTCATTTGGTTTCTTTTGTTGCTGTTGCTGCTATTAGCCAAATTCCTGCTGGCAAACTATGATGATTGTCATGAGACAGGTTCAAACTGAGCTTTTATTGTTTTACCTCAATGTTAACCTATGTAGCATGGCTTTGCATTAGCATTCATAAATCTATGTATACATGCACATGCATGCAAGTGTGTCACTCTATGTAATACATATACTCCGCTTTTTCCCTCAATGTTGTAATCTGATAAGCCTTGTCTGCAGTATTAAGCCAATATCTTAGTATCACACATTATTTTGGCAAACTTAGCCTCAGCTTCCTGTAATTGCACTTGTAACTGACAAACCCATGGTTTAGTCATATTATAAATACAGAATGGAGAAAAATGCAGCAATTTACCAGAGACCTAAGAGCATTGGGTTAAATACCATTCAGTATTTATTCCAATTCTGTCCATTCTGAGTTCAAATCTTGCCAAGCATAAGTCTTCCAGGATTGATTTATTGAGAATCAGTCCATGAGAGTAGATTATAGAATTGATACAACAGCAAATGAGATGTTTTCTGATATCTGCTCCAGCTATGTGCATTCTGAGTTTGAACTCTGCCCCATGGCCTGAGCAAAATTCACCTCCCACAGGATCCTAAATGCCTTGAGTAGAGGATAACTGGAGGCATTTACTGATACAGACAAACTATGTTTATAGAGAAAATAACAAACAATGTATCACTCGTACATTTAAATAATGCCTACACTAAGCTTGGTATAGTGGTTATTATATAAATTTTCTAGCTACATATGCATATATATCAAGGAAGAAGTTAGGATAACAAATATGACTTGAAGTAATTTTCGATATGGAACATTTTAGATTTATGGAGAACGAAGATTCTTAACATAACTATAAAATATGTAACATTTAATTCAAGACAGAAAGATTATGCAACATGAAGACTTCAGTGTGTGTGTGTGTGTGTGTGTGTAAATATACATATATATATATATTTATATATATATGGACAGACAGATAGATAGACAGATAGTTTTGAGTTGGCAGAGTTATTAGTTTTAGGAATATTACTTTTTCTGATTCCCTGCACCAGGAGTTCAAATCCCACAGAGGTGAACTCCACATTTCATTCTTCCAAGTCAATATATAAAATGTCAGTCAAGTGTCAAGTACTAAGAACTTGACTCTTTTTTCTCCATATCCAAGTCTGCTGAGCAGTGCTCTCAGAACAGATAATGAGTGAGCACACACCATGTCTCTTTCCCCAGATATGGAGATGTGTTGAGCAAGGGTCAAGCAACCTTTTCCCATAGTAAAACTAAAATGCCACCAGAATGGAAGTACAGAAGAATATAAAGTATATATACCTATGTACACATACACACACACATACTTGCATATTTTTACTTATATATATATATATATATATATATATATATATATATATTCACATGCAGTTAAATATATGTCCAATTGTTTCACACCCATAAAGCTTTATAGATTACTCATCAGATATATGAGTCATCTATAATGCTAAGTGCTATATGGATACAAAACCATTGGTCACTCTATGACCGGGCATATATT
>NC_068998.1:26613538-26618026 GCF_001194135.2 Octopus bimaculoides
TATATATATATAATTGTGTGACTCTGGTACCAAACTTTATTAACCCTGTCTCTTCCTTGCACGATACTGGTGCCATGGAGAAGAAAGGAAAAGTTTCATGCACCAGCAATGCCAAGTCTGCCACAAGAAAAACTATTGCCCTGCCCTACACCTAAAGAACATACTTTCTTGGGGTAGATATTCAAGCCTTCTACAGTAGACAACAAAGGCCTAATGTTATGTTTGAACAATAGACCACATTGGTAGCCTTGAAATAAGTAGTAGACTTGTGACTTACAGTCTTTTAGTCTATGTGTTCAAATGTATCAATTTACTAAACTAAAATATGTTTTATCTTCCAGCCACTGTTTCAAAATATGGCTGATTAATAGAGTCAAGCTAATTAGGATTTTTTTTTTCTTTAATTATATAGAAAAGATAAAGATAATAACATTTGTCTGCCAACCAGAAATAAGAATAGTTATTCAGGATATTGTGAAAATAATCAATAGCTAATCAATATTCTAATCCTAATTTCACACCACATATATTTAGATTTCTAATCGAACATTTCCTCAGAAGATAATTTTTACCTAATCTTGCCATTTTTCTTTCTTTTTTTTTTTTTTTCCTTTTTCAAAATAATTGATATTAGATAAAATCTGTTAATGTTTATTCTTATTTTTATTTATTCTCAAACACCTACTTCACGAAAAATATTCTGCTTCATTAGAGATTATGAATAATTTTATACATTGATAAGAGACAGTTATGGGTTGACTGTAGATAAAAACATGATTTATGCCATTATACAACGTTTTCTTTCAAAGTGAATTCCACATGAAATTTTAGTTCACAGAGACATTGCAAAATTAGAGGAAATGATTTGCATTCATTTCATCAACGGTTCAATGGTTCAGTACACCAAAATAGGTAGTACTGTTCTGAGAGATATTTTTTTTTACCATGCTAGGAATACTACATCATATATTGCACAGCAATATGAGGCTTCAGCCATCTTTCACAGCAATAATCAATTAAACAATGAAGCAGTTGAATGAAAATAAGGCTTTAAAATAATTAGACTAAAATATAATTAGAATATAAATATATTTCTAAATTTGTGAAATTTATTGCAACTCTTTTGAACAATATTGTTTTATTAACTTTCTTAGAGTCATGAGAAAGTTATACTACAATAATGCCTTTACCAAGGTAGAAAATATGAGATGCCAAATCACCATCATCAGCATCCTTTAGCGTCTGTTTTCCATGCTGGAATGGGTTGGACAGTTTGACCAGTGCTGGCAACCAAAGAACTACACCAGGTTCCAGTCTAATTTGGCTTTGCTTCAAGAGCTGGAAGCCCTTCCTAACTCCAAACAATCTACAGTATGTACTGGGGGCTTTTAACATGGCACTAGCATGAATACTTTTATGCAATAATGGCAGAAGTGCTTTTTACATTATACAAGCACAGGACTCTTACAGGCCAATCCTCTTCATCGGGTGGGGGAGGGACATCCTTAACACTTCTGCTGTAGAGGACAGGTCTTCTTGAATACAGCATGGCACCATATATCTCGGTTTTTATCATCTCAGATATTTAATACTTATATTGCATCTGAACTGCTGTACCAAATTCTAAAATTGACTCTGTCTATATATTAGAAAGTATTTCCACATTAATGCTAACAACCCAAAGAGAACCATTACTGATAGAAACAGAAACCAAATAACATTTGACTGTCTTAAAAAACAAAACATTAGATGTGTTCCTGAGAAAAGAATGAAGGTTATGTCTGGCATGTTTTGGAGTACAGATCTGCTCAGTCAAAACTGGCCCTAGGGTAAATAACAACAATCAAAATAATGATATTATTACTAAACCATGGCGTCAGCAAACCAGTAAATTAGTATTATTATTAGTAGTAATAGAGTAGGTATAGTTTATGTTTAGAAAGAGTAGAGGTTTTAGAAACTTTAGTATTTTAGTTACACGCACCTGACACAACCACAAAAGAAAGAAATTCTGGCACATTGATAAATGATTGTTATAAAGTCTTGTCAAATTTATTTTTTATTTTCAGGAAATATTTGGTAAAAAGATGATTCTGCACAGTTTTGAAAAATAAGGCACTTAATTGTATTCTGACTAGATGTTATTTTAACATTTTCCTATTTCAGTCAGCTTCCTCTTTATGTGTGTGTGTGTGCGTGCGTGCGTGTGTGTGTGTGTGTGTGTGTGTGTGTGTGTGCGTGTGTGCGTGTGTGTGCGTGCATACATGAATGTGTGCTTGCATGTGTGCATGCATACTAATTAATTCATTACACTTTTCTGTAATGAAACAGAATACATCCTGGCATACAATTAGATGATTCACTAATGAAAAATATGACATCTTGTGATTATAATTTTTTTCTTTTTTTAATCATCATTGATAATAGAATATGTTTGTTCTCATAATATTTGTTAGGTAAAAGATAGAATTCCCCCTACATAGAGTGATGGTCTGTAATAGATTATTGTCTGAAGCTAGTCTGTTTGGGTTCAAATGTGTGTTTATGTGTCCCAAAATAGTTATACAAAACATCAATTCTTCAGCTGATTTAATTATCAATTCATACAGTTAAATGATTTATTTGACTTTAATGGCATACAAGGAAGAAAATTATGAACCAGTTTGTAGACAAGGAATAACTCATTCATATGCTCTTATGAGGCAACATGTTACTTTTGATCCTATCACATTATCAAAGACAAGATCTTTGAGTTCATTTCTGCCATAGTCCTAACAAATAAACTCTGTTCATCTCTTTCATTTACGCTTCTTAAATTTGAGAAGTCAAAGTACGGTTTCTTTTCCTGCTTGAATGGGAAAACGAAACTGTGACTAAAAATTGTCAGCATATTGTCTCAACTTATAAATTACCACATCTCTCTCAACATCATCATATTCTTCAGTTTTATATTTTTCATTTTCTTTTTAGTTATTTAGAGTATACATAAATTATTTCACTGACAAAAGCCAGCACCAAGATTAATAGCAAATATATTATCTCATATCTTGTTGCTAGACTCGATCAAATTATAAAATGTAAGCAGGTGTTTGCACTGTGCTTTCTTAATTCTAGACTAAATTTACATTTCTAGTCATGAACAATAACTGAACATATAAAATATGAAATAAATTCAGAGCAAATTGATATAAACAATTACACCAATGGAATAAAATTATTCTCAGAATTTCTTTAATATCAATTCAGATTTCTATTAAATTCAACTGACTTTTTATTACTGTCAGTTTATTAAATATATTAATTTGCTATAAACTGCTGCTGAATTAGATATTTTATCCCCTTTATGAATTTTCTAATTGTAAGCTATAAATACAGTCTAAAAATACTTGTTAAGAACTTCAGAATATTTTCTAACAGATGTAAGACATTCAATTAAATATAATCCTGTTTTCCTTTATACAATACACACAAACTCTTTATCAACTACAATGTGTCTGAGGGGAAATATTTTAGGAGAACATACCAAATATAATTACTGTAGCATTTCGTGTATGCAATGAAATAAACTGAAAAATCTTTGATTGTTGGGATTCTTAATGCAATGAGGAGGCAAACCTTCCTCCAAAACTTATAAAATAAAAAAAATAATAAGTGGGAAGATAGCTCCAATAAATGAACCAATGGAAGTTTTTGGAAAATAATAATGATGCCAATAGGAATGGATTTTGTCTTTAAAGCCAGCTGTTGAAAACAATTGTACACAAGGCATATCAAGGTAATATTTATCCCCACTTAAACATGGATCTTCTGTTGGAACAAGCTATACTGGAGTAGATACCATGAGAGAAACTCCCATATTGGCTTTTGGTGCAAAATGCGCTCTTGTTTATATCACTAACAGGGAGATAAAGCATATTCTCCGTAGTTGGCAAAACTTGGAAGTGATCTGTACATACATAGAGAAGTGATCAATGTAGATTTTAGAAGTGATCAGTATATACAGAAACAGCAGGAATATAGCGCTACCAATTATGATAAACAATATAGATGAGAGAAAGTAGGAAAAACAAATCACTCTAGGAGTATTTAAAATAAAAATCAAACAAGAGAGATAACACAGGGTGAAATTATTTGGAAATAGTAACATTGCAGATGGGAATGGATTTTTCCATTAAAGCTACATCTATTATTAGTATTGAAACATATATTCTTTTATTTTTTTATTTGTTTCAGTCATTTGACTGTAGCCATGCTGGAGTACTGCACTTAATAAAACAATTTGACCCCAGGACTTATTCTTTGTAAGCCTAGTACTTATTCTATCAGTCTCTGTTTCTGAACCACTAGGTTACAGGGATTAAACACACCAACATTGATTGTCAAGCAATGGTGGGGGGACAAACACAGACACGCATATATATATATATATATATATATATATATATATATACGATGGGCTTCTTTCAGTTTCCATCTACCATATCCACT
>NC_068998.1:26618248-26632901 GCF_001194135.2 Octopus bimaculoides
TATATATATATATATATATATATATATATATATATATATATTTATTTATTTATTTATGTGTTTCAGCCAAATGGCTGCGGTCATGCTGGTATATAAAATAATTATTAGCAGCAGAAGCAGTATTAGAACCAAAAGGTAATATTTATTCCCATTTAAAATTGGATATTGCATTAGAACACAGAGTACTGTGACAGTGACCATGCGAGAACCACTCATATGGGCTTTTTGGTGCATATAAGCACTCCTGTTTACATTGCCAGTGGGAGACAAATCTCCCGCCATTGCCACCACTAATACTACCAGATCATGTGATTTCAGCCTTCCCTGGCCTTGTTAATGGTAGACACTCAACCACTGGAAATGGTGGCAATATCATCACTAGCGATATCTCCACTAACAATACACATATGATATATGAGTGTGTGTGTGTGTGTGTGTGTATATATATGTGTGTGTGTGTGTTTATATATATACATATATATTTGTATATTTGTATATATATATATATATATATATATGTATGTATAATCATATATATATATATATATATTTGTATATATATACACACACACGCACATATATGTATATGTGTATACATACATGTGCTCTCACTTAAAATTTTCTGATTCTAATGTTTGTGTGTGTGTGTTGGAGATGGGATTTGGGGTTGTTAATGTTTAGTACAGTTAGCCAATCCTATCTCTCTGTATTTCAAATATTTATACTTATATAATGTCATACTGCTAACAACTCATTTCAAACTTGTAAAAAATTGAAAACATATACTGCAACTTCTACGACTACTACTATCAAATAATAATAATAATAATAACAATAACAATAGCAATAATAATAATAATAACAATAACAATAATAATCATAATATATGTGTATATATTTACACACACATAGACACATTTTACTTTATTTTTGCAAGGGAATATTGAGATTTACTTTGAAGTTTTGGTTTAGTAGTCTTCCTCAGACTGTAAATTACTTTGCTTTTCTAAGTTGTACATACACTTTTGGGGGTTCATTACCTTTTTTGTAATCATATTACTCCATCCAATAAATGAACCCCATATATATATATATATGTAAGGCTTGGAAGACCAAATAAATTTACCATCTGCAAATATAACACTTCTGAATAGTATTAAGTGATCCTTCAATCTAATGCTTGGCTGTTTTTATATACAAGATACATAGACACAAACATTAAGATATCTACATTTATCTATCTACACACATACATACACACATATGCATAATCTTTTATTCTTTCAGTTATTTGACTGTGGCCATGCTGGAGCAATGCCTTAAAGGAGTTTTTTTTTTTAGTTGAAGAAATCAACCCCAGGACTTATTCTTTGTAAGCCTAGTACTTATTCAATAGGTCTCTTTTGCCAAACCACCAAGTTATGGGGATGCAAACTCACCAACATCAGTTGACAAGTGATAGAGGGGCAGGCATAGACACAAAAACACACACACATAAATATATACATACATATATATATCTATATATGCAACAGGCTTTTCTCAGTTTCTGTCTACCAAATTGCCTCACAAGATTTATAACCAACCACTTTACTGAGTGCATTTTCATGTGACACCAACTTTAGAGCATCTGAAATGACACATTAAATGGACCCCACAATCATATAGTTTCTCTACTCATTTCCCAAATACCTAACACTGAGTGCTGGATGCAGTCTCATGGGACCAGTTCTCATGAGAACTCACCATTCACTATAGAGGAAGCATGTTTAATTCCATCATCCTCTAGCACAGGAGACAGCATGCTTTGTACACCATAAATGTAAATTACTCAGTAATCTAAAGCATATAGATTGAGGAAGAAAGAGAAGAGGGAGCAAGGTGAGTAGAAAGGACAGAAACAAGGGGGAAGAGGAGTGTAATCGTTGAGAGAAACTCAGTAACCTTGGACACATCCATGTGCTCAGAGGAGAGAGGTAAGAGAGAGAAAGAAAGAAAGACATCAGAAAGACCAAAATGGGTGGAAGGTGGTAAGAGTATGATGGGGTAAGCAAGGATGTTTGAAGGTGGTGTTGATAAAGGTTAAATGGCAATAGCAAAGGTGTTTGTGTATACACATAGACACACACAAATATATATATATGCATATGAACATGCACACATATACATGCATGTATACATGCGGGACACATGCATAATTATATGTATATATACACACACACGTGTGTGTGTGTTTCTATGTATATATATATGCATGTGTGTGTATTATTTTTACTTTGATATGTTATATTTGAAGAAATCTTTTTTATTTCCTTAAAATTTAAAATATTCTTTCCTAATTAGATTTTCAGCATTCCAGTTCTCTGTTTTTTTTTTTTTGTTTTTTTCTATCAACATAATATGAATACACCATTATCAATTTTACCAATATTTAGTAAATGCCTACACTAATGCAGATGTCTTTATAACCTGTAAGTCTCCCAAACAAGAGTGAAATCCAGCAAAATTTTAGTTATAAATGTTGAAGTTTTATTGATTTAAAACCCTTGGGAAAAGCTAAAATTAATGTGCTGCACTAGAAAAAAAAAATCACTGTAAAATCAATAATACAGGTTTAACATCTGTGCACTCATCTTTTATTCCACACCTAGATAACATTTTTTTTTTTGCTCCCCTCAATCACAACATCTATTTCCACTACATGTTCATATTTGAACATTTATTTTAATGTTTCTATAACACATAGAACAAGAACTGGTACTTCCTAATGGAATATTCTTCATTGTATGTTACACTTTTCCTAAATATTTTTCATCTTTTCATGAAAAAAAAATATAAATAAAGGCAGAATAAAGTAGCTGAATGTATTTATAATTCCATTTCAAATATTTTAGTGCCCAGCTATATCTGTCAGTATTGGTGACTCAATATTCCATCTATTTCAAGAGTTTTATGTATCCAACTCTTCCTTCCTCCTCCAAAACAAGTTTATTTAAGGGTTGCAGGTATAGCTACATGGTTAAGAAATCCACTCCTCAACTAAATATTTTTTATGTTTGGATCCCCTCTAGTCTTCACCTAGAGAAAGTGTTTTCTACCATGGCCTTGTGGTGACCAAAACCCCGTGAATGAAAATTGATAGATGGAAACAGTGCAGAAACTTTGTTCAAGGTCATCTCTAGTAGAGTCCACTCTGATGCAAGTGCCTGGACCAAGTCTCCAGTTTCAGAGTAGCTTCTCCTCCTTCTTTAGAGAGTCTTGGAATCTCTCTAAAGAGTTGTTTGTACTGCTCCCCCTCCAAAACCATAAAAAAATTGTTAGCTAGACTACTTTCATTCTGAGCTGTTATGAAAGTGCCTCTGTTATACACTTTTGTCGATTTAGTCTTTTCTCATTTATTCTTAGTACAGTTTCCAACCAACAAGCTCTTGTTATTCTTTGATGTTTCTAGTCACAAACTTCTTTACAATTATACTAACTTCTGAAAATGTCGGAGTTTTATAATATTTTGCAACTTCTCTTCTCTACTAACATGTATTATGAAATGTTGAAAACTAATTACACTAGTTATATAACAAGCAGAAAAGATGAAGAGGTCCTGCATGATTTTTTGGCTGGCAAGAAACTTTAATGCTTCTTTGATACCTGACATACTATATTATTCATCTTTCTCTGCACAAAGTCTAATGGCTACATATAATATCAGTCATTTAAAGGGCTTCTCATCCCCACTTCTCTCTCTCTCTCCTTCTCTCTGACTCATTTTAAAACAATTGAAACTTCATTTCTCTTTATTTCTTCCAACTTCCTGAGTTGTCTGTATTCACAATAATTATTGTCTATCTCTCTGTCAATTTCATACACTCACATAGGTATATATATACTCTCTCTCTCTCCCTCTCTTTCTCTCTTCCTCTCGCTGCCTCCTTTCCCCATTGTAACAGATGTTCTGGATAGGCTAAATATGCATGGACACTTGTTTTAGCTAAAAGCAGTAATAACATAATAGTTGAATGGAATATTAAATTTAAGCATCATCATGCCATCCAGTCAGGTTTTGATCATCACATTTCCGGTTTTATATTCTCAGATATCTTAATGTGCCTGAAAACAGATAATAAACAGTGGACAGTTAGATCTTTCAACTACAGATTTTGAAGTTAAAATCAACAGTTCTATGTAACACAAACATCAGTCAAAATATTTGTATATGTGGCACCACTGTACTGTTATGACAAATTTAAATGTGACATTATCGATTCTGGTTTGTAAACATATATTGATATTTTGATCTAAAATTTGCATACTGGCATGGTATTTAAAATCTCTGTTCAAACTAAATAGAGTCATATGAACCAACAGTAGATTGTTATATGAACTTCTGTGCAATTATTCAACCTGTTAGAAATCACAACCAAAATCAGCCTCACATCACACTGAAACATCTTGAACAAATGAGGACATATATAGTAATGTAGTTCTATGCCTTAAAAATAATGGGATAATCACAGCTGGAATACTTTTAATCATAGGCTGATCCAGTTGGGGTTGACTTGGCAATAAACAAACAATACTATTAGATTCTCTTCATGCATAAATAATTCTGGCATTAGATAAAAAAAAATATATTAGCTTTGCCACACATGGTTATACATACATACATGCATATATACATACATACATATATACATACATATCATCATCATCACCATAATCATCATCATCATCGTCGTTGGTGGAGTTTGACATGGAGCTGGCTAGCAGGCAGCTGTCCAGACTACAAACTCTCTGTTGTGGCATGGTTTCTATGGCTGGATGCCAGAGACAGGTATAGCTAAATAGATAAAATGTTCACTTCTCAATCTTAAAATGTGCCATCTTCAGCAAGTGCCTTTACTATAGCCTTGGGAAAGGCAGAAACTGTGTAGAAGTCTGCCAAGGGTACATGTGTGTGTGGAATACTCGGTCACTAGACCAATGAGTAGGCCATCCAGTTGATCAAGAAACTGACTATTCACCACATAAAGGAGAAGAATCCCCCTTATATCATCTTCAGCAGCATCACCATAGTTTTGATATCCACAATTGTGAGTTGGTGATAGAAAGGACATCCAGTCATAGAAAATCCACTGCAATGAATTCCAGCTGAGCCATATGTGCATGGAAATGTGGACATTAAAACGATGATGATGATGATGATGATGATGATTACATGATGATAATATAAGCAATATTGCCTGAAATACCCAATTTTATTATAGTAGAGTACTTGTTAAAATAATATTTAGATTCGTTTATGCATCACAAGAAATAAGTCTTTTGTGCAGGTTCTAGAGAGCTACACTACACAGAGTACAATACAGTTATATTTAGATACATCATTCCAGTTGATTTTGTCACCCTTGCTTCCAGGATTGATAAAAAAAACATTCTAATGAGTAGACAAAATGACGGGAATCCATTTGTAACATGTTTCTGCTTACTTGAACATGAATATGGCTTATCACAGTTGGATTTCATCCTAGAAAACGACTTTTCCCTATAAAAGATATGTGTAAACACCACACTAGCTCTGGTGTCTATAGCAAGTTGTTCTCTGAGACAAAATCAAACATCAAAAACACATTCAAGAATGCAGAAACAATTAAAAAAGTTGTAAACATCATTATTTGGATAAGATAACTACTTCAAGAATGGAGATTAAATTTGCCCCTTCAGCCTGGTACAATATATATATATATAGTATCTGCAGGCATGTGATGTGAGTGATGTGATCACATGATGTCATGTATGTGTATTTGAAATAGAAAATGGTGCTTTTTTTTCTTACAGCTAAAATTGTTAAATATTTGACTAGCATTTCTTGTTAGAATATATTTTACCTTTCTTTGACATAGAGTCCATTCTGAAACGTTAAACCTCCCCTCTTCCTCAAATCTTTTTAATTATTCCACTTTATGAATGTATTGTTCTTAACTATTTGTCAATGCAGTTCAACATGCTTCCTTCGATTCTACTGCTCTACTTTGTGTATAGTTTGCAATCTTACTATTTTGTCAGTACAATATTTTGTCCTACTTTATTCATAAGTAAAATATAAACATAAACTTAACAGTTATTGACATTACAAAAATAAATAAATTACACTGTTTGTGATTTTTTTTCTTTTTGAAAAAGCAGTCTTTTTATGTGTTTAAATTTTTCAGAGATAAATAAATTAAATTTGTTTATTGCTATTTTGTCTTATAATTTATTAAATTCTATTGCACCATTTTGTAATATAATTTTTTTCAAACTTGCAATGATAATTTTTCTGAACTTTATGCTGTTTATTTTTGTTCAGAAAAATTGTTTTTCATGAAGATGTTTGGCTTCCTTTCCTAAGGCACTGAAATATTTTCACACAACTACCTCAGTTTCATTTCTTCTAACTTTGATTGCATAACAAATGCACTCTTTCAATTGTATTCAGAAACTTAACATAATTTTTTAGAAGGAAGTTTTGAAAAACTAGAATCTAATTAATGTTTAAAATACTTATTCAATTGATTGTTACTACTTCAAAAATGATAAAATAGTTTTTCATAATGAAAAAATGTAAACTGAAATAAAACCATAACACTATTTAGTTTTCAGTAACCCAAAGTTCAATTTTATCTTAGGAATGCTTTAGGCATCAGTAAATTCATTTTTGAATTGCTTTTATTATTTCATCTCCAAAAAAGGCTTTCATCTGCTAACTAGTAATCCATTTCAATTGTAGCTATAGAAGTTATACATAGTTTTGGTGCCAATTTGCATGAATAGTTGTACTATAAATCTTTGCTTTTAAATCCATTTCTTCAGTCTCAATTAAATATTTGTGTGTTGAGATGCATTCAGATAATTAGTTGGTAAAATAGAAATTAGATGAACTTCCATAACACTTGTTTGATTGATGCTGAGAAAGAGAATCATTAAGGAGGAAACCCTTGCTTTGGTTAGTTTTGAAATAACTGTAAGATGCCAGCTGCTTTCAAGCTAATTGTCAATGATAATTATTAAGAATAGGACACAGGTTGATTCCTATTGAAATCGGCAGACTCATTTCTAGTGGAGTACTGATTGTTAGGACCCTTGATCATAGTAGTTGCTATAGTTACACCATGATAAAATTAACCTTTTAGTTTGGGGGTATTTTAGAAAAGGAAATTTAGGGTGGAAAACAATAATAAAAGAGAAAACTAATAAACAAAGTAACTCAACAGATTCTTTACATTCTACATGTAATTAAAACTATTCAATAAAGTGTAAGAAACAAATAAAATATCACATGCCACATGAATTTCAATGAAGGGTTTAGTTCAGATAAAAATATTAAAATGCCATGCCAGATAAAAGGACATAGTTTGTCTAGAACAAAGTATGAGTTATAGCAATAAACAAGAACTGTGAACAATATTAGTGAGTAGGTGGATAGGGTAGAATAAATACCAGCCATAAATTGTTTTGAATTAATTTTGAACTTAACAGCCTGTTACCCAATATGCTGTCAACTGAATGACTATTCTCCTTTCAAAGGATATATTTATTTCAAAATAAAAAAAAAAAATGTAGTCAAATTTGAGAAATAAATATGACAAATATTTTATACATACATTAAAAGTATTGCAAAACCATGACAACTAAAATGTATCAAATTGAATGGTTTACTAAACCATTCTCAATGCCAAACAGTCTACAGCTTAAATATTATTAATTGTTGTATTGCCCTTCTCTTGAATCACTATGTACAGTATTAAGCTGTGATAATTAATATATTTTAGAATAGTATAGAAATAAATGCTATTTTCAATATAAGAGTTCATTCAATGAAAGGATTCATACAGTTTTAGTTGTTATATTGGTAAAATCTGTAAACAAGCTGAAAATCTTAATAAATAATTTGAAAGATAAGAGTTTATTCATAAGAATGTTATGAAAACCAGAAAAGAAAACATTAAAATTGATCAGCCAATCAGATGAAATGTAATACTAATTTTATACAATCTGTATGATATAAGCAGCAAATAAAGGGGTAGATATTTAATGAATTGCTAATTGTAAGATAATTAGTTTCTCAAATTCATTGGTGTTGGAAATTTGAAAGAAAATTGATTACTACTTTTCTCTTCTGATTAGAAAAGGATTTCTACTGAAGATCAGAACTAATTGGGAACCAGGTTGTCAAATGAATTGATTACAGTAGTAGGTCACATTCAAGTATAAGTCAGACGTTTTTGGTTAGACAACGAAGAAATTGGTATGCTGTCCATATTTGACAAATGCAACCAACTTGTCATCAAATAAAGCTCATCTGCTTCAGCCCTTTTATTACCCTATTTATGATGAACAACATTACCTTTATTTTGATTAATTTTGAAATTAATAAAGAATTCAGTAAAATAATTAAGCTGGTGTTTGGAACATGAATGAACTTGAAATGTCATTGGAAAGTTTTCATTTAAATAACTTCCTATTTAAATAATCAAAGAATTTGTATCAAAGAACCAAGGGTGCCAGCTTTTCAATAGATTTTATGATATTTAAGTGTAAAGTTAATCTTACTGTTTATAAATAAAATATTATTGGAATATTTTTCTCCTTTATAAATTCAACAAAAATGGGGAAAATGCAATTAGTAATTAATAGATTATTATCTGTCTTAAAGTTGATATTAATGTCTAGCTAATAACTTAAACCATTTTATTCTCATCAGGTTTTTCATTTCTGTAGGCTAAACATTTTGGAAGAGAAACTTGGTTATTTTATTGCTCAGTGCACTAGCATATTAACCTTTCATATTTAATGATATTGATAAGAACATCATTATTACCATAAGTATCATTTGATGTCTGAATTCCATGCTGGCATAGGCTGGACAAGTTGGCAAGTTCTGATGAGTCAGATGACTGTGTTGAGCTCTAATATCTGTTTTGGTAAGCTTTCTTTGGCTGGATGCTTTTCCTAATACCAACCACTTTACAGAGTGTACTGGGTGTATTTTTTGTGGCACCAAGTAACTCACAAGACAAGACCTCATGAGAGAGCTGAGTTGCAGTACTGAGAGAGGTAGTTTTATGTTTGGTATTGAGTGTCTATTAGGATAGAGACAGGAACAGGTATTTTGCTGTGGAGGAGGTACATTCTACTTTCTCTCTTAAATTCTGTTGTGATCCCATTATATCTTTTGAGTGTCCAGTTTGCACTTTGTCAACTTATCAAACAGGGTTTAGTGTATTGTCTGTTTTCCTGTTATATGAATGAGATAATCTATAGAAGCACCTCATAGAAATTGCACCTTTGTTGATCCAGTAGGCCTGATTTAGGAGCATAGTCAAGGATAAAATTTGCTGTCATATTTTCCAAGAATAGTCTAAGCTTAATTACCCAATCACACACTCAAACTAACCATTACTATGCTAAAAGTATGCCCCCCCCCGCCCCTACACATGCACACATTATTACTACTACCTACCTTGACAAATTTATACCTGTGTTCTTTGCTCATGAGGAGTCTGCTTGATGCTTAACTCAATCTTGCCACTTGTGTGCAGAACACATCTACATGCCTCCATTCTGGCATTTCAGTAATATCATCAGACCTACCTTTTATTGTGCTGATATTGACTGTGGTTGCTCTAAGTTTGCAAACTTGATAGGAAGGCTGTCAACTTATCAACATATATGAAAACAGACCTGGTCTTAGTATGGAAAAGGAATGGGGCAACAATATATCATGTTCTATGTTTATTAGTGTCACCTCATACAAAAATATACATCAATGAAGACAATGAGGATGTAGATTCGAAATAATAATATTTAATATATGCAAAAAAATTAATAATAATAATAATAATAATATAATAGAAGTAGTAATATTTTAGTAATAATCCCTTATTAGTGATGATAATGATAATAATAATAATAGAGACAATATTAAGTTCGATGTCATATGATGTAAGGATAGTAATGTATTCAATTAGATTGTTTTTGATTTTAGATATTGAAGTTACTTTGTTGCTTTTGCTCTTGGATCTCTTCTAAGAAGTTTTGCAGAAATTGTGACTTGAGATTTTTAGGCATTCCACCAAAAATATTTTAAAGGAATGTGTGACAATTTTTTATGAGATGTTGTAGCTATCATTCAAATAATGGTTCCACCATTCTTAGATTACATTCTTCAGTTACTAGCAGTTGTATCACACTTTGAATTCAATGATTGTTTTAAACTTAGGAGATCTATTTGATCATCATCTCAGAATATAGTTAGTTTTCTTACACTTAGTATTGGCATTTGTTTTTTCTATTTTCAACAACCTTGACATTTATTCCTAAACCATACCACCCAATTTCACTAGAAATCTATACAAGTAATAATATACTTATCTGCAAATAGTTTAATGCGTTCGTTTGCAACTCATCCATATGCTTGTTTATATATCTTATTTGAGACACTATAACAGTTTCTGCTTAAATGTGTCATTCACATATATGATATGTCATCTTTTTTCAAATTAGTAACTCTGCACATCTATACAGCATGACATGCAGTGATCATAATCTATTATTATAGAGTGGTTTTATTCAAGAATTCTCTGATAAAGCCAAGAATCTCATATATGATATGTACATCATGAGATGTATCAAAATAGTTGTTTTGAAACCAAGCAATGTCTTAAGCTGCTCAAAAGATTAGAGAACTCACATAACTGGTGTTAGAAAACTCTGTTTATATAATATTATATAAAATTAAGAAATAAATTGAATCTTATTATATGATTTTAGAAAAGTAAATCAAACCAAAAATACTTTTTCTAATGATATCGATTAATAGAGTCCAGTTTTAAAAAGCTTGTCAATTACTAAAGAAAACAGCGATAGAAATTCCCAGTAACTTTCTAGTTGCTCTCTAATTGATGTCATACTATGTAAAACATTTGACTAATTAAACTACTGAAGACTGAATTTTCAAAAGTTTGGCTGTATACCAGAGAACTTCTTAAGAAATTATGAGAATGACAATGCCAGTGATGACAGTGACAACAACGATGATGATGATTGTAACTATGACTACAACGATGATGATGGTGATGATGACCATGATAAGAGTTGTTCAAGTTGATTGGTATTCTTTGGATACTAATTTATATTTTTAACTAAATGTTGACGTAAATTAAAGAGTTCAACTTCTCATAACATTTTGTATCAATAACTTCAGCTGTCATATTGAGACTGACTAATGAAGAAAGAATATATTGGAATAAAAGTTTTAATAGGCTTCTCATGATATTGATTTTCTGAGTGCATACAATCTAGTTTTTTATTTTCCTATTAACATAAATCTTATTACAAACAGTTATTTATGCTCCAAGGCACCTTTGTACTCTTAACCTTTCTTTTTTAGTATCATTTTCTATTTCTATTGGTTACACCAGTCAGATATAAACTGGACTGAGGCTGTATTTTATTTTTCTCTCTCAAATTTCAAGTGGCAGTCAATAGACTCATAAACTTACTTCTTTCTGCTTTTGTTCAAGAGTGTGAATCAATTTCAAAGAATACACGAATTGACTTCAAAGACTACATGAATCTGTTTAGATGACTACAGGAATCTATTTAAAAACAGTACCAGAATTAAAAGTGGAATGCATTTCAATTAATACATTTTCAAATACTAAAAAATAGTCACTTCTGAATATTAGAATTGCTATGAAGGTGACAAGATGACAAAATCACTAGCATGCCAGACAAAATGTTTAGCAGCATTTCTTCTGGCTTTACATTTTGAATTCAAATTCTGCTGAGGTTGGCTTTGGTATTCATCCATTCAAAATTGATAACTTAAATACCAGTTGAACACAGATGTCAATGTAATTCACTAGCACCCCTCCCACAAAATTTCAGAACTTGTGATTGTAGGTGACAGAAAAAGATTAGAATTAATATGAGTAAAATGGGTTTGGCATGTGATGGAGGTTTTGCAATTGGAGTATTTTACAGAAAGGCACAATTCAATAATGAATCGTGAAGAGTGGTTTATATTGTTAACCTAGCAGAGTGAGACAAGCAAAAGGATGTTTCTGACATAGGAGCACAACATAGTTGTAGTCAGAATTAACATCATGACAATATGGTCAGTAATGTAGTAGCATAGTCTCTTTGTTCCAAAGAGATTGAGATTTCTTGACAATTAGACTTCATCTTTGGTGTGTGTATTTACACTATTTATACAGGCACAATATTTTGCCCTGTCTGATATACGGTATCATCAGTTCTTTTATTTCTTGATATGTACATGATCCCTGATTGGATTTGAACTGGGACCTGATAATTCTAAACTAAGAGAAGTGATGACCTTATCTGTTTAGTTGGATGAGTGTAACTTAGTGGGCGATGTCATTACCACTTTCAGTTCAGTAATAAACATTCCTAGGTTGAAGCCAGCCTGAGACAACATACGAATCCAGAAATAAGTCACCTGTTGATACTAGGAGATCAAAACTAATAAAAATGTAGTTTAGATATAGATTAGAGATTAATAGTCTAAAAAATTTATTATATTTATTAGCTTCAACTGATCCTAGACATTTCATTGACAATGACAGTATAAAGAGAAAAAGTCAAAGTAATGACTGGTTTCACCTTGTGGTAATTGTGGTTTTTTTGTGTGTCTGTTTGTTTTGTTTTTAATGGTTGGGGGTTGTGAACTAAATACAAATTACAGAGTGTTGTGAACTAAATACAAAATACAGAATGTTGTTCATAAATTATGAGTTGTTTGTATGACAACACTGTTACAGTATAAATATAAAGTCAGTTTTGTCACATAAAAACTGGCAGTTATCGCTATCAATGTGTATTTATTAAACTATTTTGCTCATTAGCTTTGGAAATTCTTTAAACCACTTTAGAAATGCCTGCCAATTAACTCACTCTATTATTTATTGTTAGCCAAAGAAGAAATCTTTTCAATATTACCATCATGTTTAACAACAACAGCTCCCAGCAAGATAATTGTTTTTATGCTGATAACAATCAGAACAAGGCAGAAACATTGCTAGTAGAGAATAGAGAAGATCAAACTGAATGAATAATAGTCAGAACAGACAAGTACATGAATGAACAAAGAGCCAGTGGTGCTAAAATCAAGTGAACCAGAGATCATAAACCAATTATATTTTGTAACAGATTTTCATAGACAAACTTGTCCATTCATAGGTTTCGAAGTAACTTTTTTTATTAGTTATGCTTTTTACACACTGCTTTTAATTTCTATATAATATGACAATATGATACCCACAAATTCTTTTTCTATCCTGTACAATAATTTTGTTAAGGAGACTTCTATATTGGTTTTTCAGTGTTGAAGACACATCTTCCTGAAATATCAGCTTTAAAACAAGAATGTAGATGTTTAAAATCCTAAACCTTGCAACTGCACTTTACACAATAAAATGGAATGTAGATAGAATTTTTAAAATTCAACTTAGACTGATAACATGAATATAGCATATCTTGGCTGCAGGACACCCAGGTATTTTTGATTGACTACCTTTGTGGTATGCTCCCCTACAAATAACAAAACAATTAGCTTTATTACTGTGACAATAATCAGTAATTATTGTGCTTGGACCATTTAGTTAATCTGCTTCTGAAGAATCCACTTCATCAGTACCTATCTCCAGTTTCCATAATGTCCAGTATTTTCCCCTGGATAGAACGACAGGCCATCAAAGATAGTCTTTAGTACATGATGAAATGAGCTTAGGACTGCATACCAATAAAATACTTATCACTTCTACAATGTTGTTGTTGCTAGTGAATTACACATCTGTGGTGTCTCTCAAGAGTTAAATGTATTTGACAATCAGAACCTATGTGCTTTAACTATAAATACAATGCAATGTTAATGACATAATATGAATTACTTGCTGTCAAGAACTCTGTGAATGTGGGCACCTCTACTTTCCCATTTAACCAGATTAATGACTGTTAATCCAACTGACATGATATTTTTCATATATACTCATATGAACACAGTCCGAAATCATTATTTTGGAAACCACAATATGTCATATCTTAATGACAGTTAATATTTAAACTTGATTTGTTCAAATTTATACTTGATTGTACTTAAAAAATTGAAAATTTAATTAATTTTCTAAATTTTACACTTTGAAATGCTATGAAACAGGTTCAATTAGATGCAGTTTTCAAATAATATATTTATTTAGCCTAGTTGCTATATTTGAAAACTGCTCAGGGTTACTTGAACAGTAGCATACAAGGATTTACATGCAGCTTAGATCTTTCTCTCTATAAATTATTATTACTTCATCTTAACTTGTGTCGAACATCGCCATAGTAAAGTAGCATATGTATTCTTCATTATTTACATCTTATGTAATTTCTTGGAACTTTCTTGGAACCTCAACAGCTCTACCTTCTTTGATCAGTTCTGGTAAAGCAAAGGAAAACAAAAACTGATTCAAAGACTCTCTATAGATAAATCAGCATGATACATTTTTTTTAATATATCTTTTCCCCTTGAAGCATAGATATCAAGTGCCAGAAAAGCAAATGGGAGAAGCAAAAATAATTCCTTTGTTTTTTTTTTTTTTTTTTTTTTTTT
>NC_068998.1:26632911-26641036 GCF_001194135.2 Octopus bimaculoides
TTTTTTTTCTTTTTTTTTTCCACTACTATAGCACATTAGCACCTTCATTCTCTGCTATGAATAATTCATAGATTTCTTACAATCACCTTCGAAATTTTCATTTCTTTCAAGCTTTTAAATCTTGAAAATTAAAGACCATTTCAGAAGTATTTTCTTCTTTTAGAATCACTTCCTTCATTGGATTGAAGTGAATGAGAAGAAAAAGATTGACAATAATCAATGTTTCCAAAGAATGGTCAATTTATTTATGACTTTCTACCTGACAGTCTTTTTTTTTTTTTTATCTTTCACATATATATGTTGAATATAAAATGGTTGGGAAAAAAGTGATTTGGAAAATAGCTTCTCCAAATCAATTTTATTGCCCAGGAATATTTCAAACTAAAAATGGAGAAAAGCTATTTACTAATGCATCTTTTTAATCATATTGTAGAATATTTTTGTTTATTTTTTATTCATGTACATTTGGTGACTTGGTAACAGCATTAGCTTTATCAGTCATATGTTTTGAAAAGATAAAAGTCACTGGATACATAGAAAGCTACTATGACCTATTCCATAAGAAATGTAAGCTCATTTGTGTACTACCATAAATGGATGTAGTAATCACATGAAGTATATGTCATCAAAATACTAATGTGAGTGAAATGCCCACTGGTATAAAGATATGTTGAATTGTTTATCAGCATGGTACTTGTATTCTGTCTTTTAACTTTTTTTTATGTTGACATATGTTGCATTCTTGAAGTTCAAATGTAATATGACTTATTGGAATACAAATAGTTCCTATTTTTCCTGCTCTCTCAACCATGGCAACAAAAATAATGTATATTGCTTTTAGACAATATTTCTGACTATGAAAATGTTCGTAATTTATAGCCTAAAACTGAAAAGCTATACTTCATTAACACTTAGTCATTTTACCTAATATGTACCTTTTTAATAGCATCAACATTGTTCCCTGAACATTTCTCAACAATAAATCATATGCAAAGTTAAAAACTATTAAAACTATATATATTGATGCAATCTGTACTAAGAAACTCATAAGATAGTTAAATATGAAATAACATACTTTTTTGCCAAGCTTATAAGAATCTAGAAACTTTGAGAGAACATGAAATAACTTGTTTTCAACAATCAAACTCAAAGTAAATTCACATGCAACCTTTGACTTTGTGTATCTAAATGGTTTTAACCTAATGTGTACATGCTCTTTTACATAGCATTATCTACTTCAAGTTCAACTGTTAAAAATCAAATATTGTGTTTGTTTAATATATTATATAGATAGAGCTTGCTTAGTAAAAATGGTTACATGGAATACTTGAATAAGTTCTGATTGGAAATGTCTGCTGGAACCTATGACTTTGTAATGATCACAAAACTGATATCAAAAGAGAAAGGTGACAGTTTTTTAATAGGGAGTGCACAACATTTTATCTGTGGCTTTGGCTTAAGGAAACATGGCCTCATTATCAGAGGCTGGTAATATTGTTTAAAAGAATGTATTTTTGAACTATCATTGTACCAAAGACACATCTTTTGGAATAGCAATTTCAACATGGTAAAATAAATGTGACAAGGGAATTCTGTATTCTTTTCACTGCTGCTTCCCTTTCATGTCTGTAGGAACTGAATGTATTCTGCTAATATAATTATCTGCTGGAATTCCTGAAATAATCTTTTATAAATAGATTCCTTTTCTAATGGAATATAATTGACTACAAAATGTTAATAAAATCTTCAGAGTCTGAAGTAATTTTTAGATATCCTGTATTCTATAATATCTACTGGTTGAAACTCATTAACATCTGTTTCTGAAGTTCTGGAAGCATTTGACAAATTCTTATTTGTTGAATACCCAAGTTCAGTTCTATTTAAGTAGAAGTAACCAACTGAATGCAATTGAATCAGTGCTTTGATTGTCATTCATGCTGATCAATGTAGCAGTTAAATTCCCATCAACATTTTTCCTGACATGTTTAACCCTTTTGTTACTATATTTCAGTTAAAATACACTGCCTTTGTTGCAATTAATTTTGAAAATAATGAAGAATTTAGCAAAATAACTTTTTTTATTATCAAACTGGTGTTTGGAACATTGATTAACATAAAATTTTGAAGGAAGGCTTTTAATTTATATCACTTTCAAACAAAAAGTTTGCATCATTTAATCAAGGGTAGTCTTAGGTAGGTAGATATAAAAAGGGTTGACCCTTTTTTTTTATCACTTCTCCCCAGAGACCATTTATTTTTTTAGTCAGTATTTCTCACAAGAAAGGATAAAAAATGAAGCAAACAAATCACCATGTTTAAACATTTTAAACCTGGTCAACACCATAGTAAAGAAAGAAGAATTTTATAGAAGCAAACTGATTTTTGTTTCCTCATTAATAAAAGGTGTAAAGGAACCAAACATTTTTTTAAAGCTTTTGGTGAGTGAGGCTCGTATTTTTCAGTTTGTGAACTGCAATCTTACAAATGCATGTCTTTTTTCCATCACCAAAAATCACATAGCCATGATAAATTGGATACCAGTTTATCTTTAAAAGGAGCACCTTTTCAAGCGGCTTTTACTTAGTAGTGAAATGGTAATGTAATAGGAATATAGGAATTGTACCTTTTCTTAACTTTATAAAATAGAACCAGCAGAGGCCTTTCCATCTTTTATCTTTTACTTGTTTCAGTCATTAGACTGCAGCTATGCTAGGGCACTGTCTTGAAGAATTTTTAGTTAAAGGAACTGACCCCAGTAAGCCTGGTATTTATTCTATTGGTCTAAGTTATGGGGGCATAAATACACCAATAGCAGTTGTCAAGCAGTGATGGGAACAAACACAGACACAAAGATGCACACACACACATATGTATACATGATGGGCTTCTTTCAGTTTCTGTCTACCAAATCCACTCACAAGGCAAGGCTTCAGTCAGCACTAAGTTATAGTAGAAGACATTTGCCCAAGGTGCCATGCAGTGGGACTGAACTTAAAACCATGTGGTTGGGAAACAAGCATTTTATCACACTACCACATCTGCAGCTAAGCACAATAATACTTAACCAGTCGAACCTTTTGACCAATGCATACCTTTCCTGTTAGCAACAATTGAACATATGCACATCTAAAATACCATACATATATTCAGGTGCCAATGAAAGGCAGATTTAAGTTTGAGTTTAAAACAAATTTCATACTGGAGAAAAACAAAAGATACAAGTTATTCTTGGCAAAGCATTAAATTAGATTTCCCCCAAAGAATAATGTATTTTAATCAGTCAACAAGTTCTAAAAATTCCTTTGTTGTGATGATTCAATTTATAAATAGCAGATTCAAAACTATAAAGATGAGTTTTGGTAGCTGAATATTGATAAAATCATGGAATTAGATTATCAAAGATAAAACATTAGTGCTTGAGGTGTGTTATTTGAAAGACTTAGGAAACCTTGTGAAGAAGTGTTGGGCCAGTTATCTAGTATGTCAAAAACTACTTCAGAAATTGGGATATGCTCCAACAATATATAAAAATGTTTGTTTTAAATCAGATAAATAAATAAATAAATATATATATAAATAAATAATGATAATCATTTGTTTTGCCAAGATGTTGCCAAGGTAATGATTTATTAGTAGTTCTATTGAACTTGAAAATTTGAAAAAGAAAATTGATAACAACAGCTTCATGATTCAAGAACAACTCTGGTAATGACAGATAAACACCTTGAAACACACATTTTACACACTGACCAACTCTATTTATAAGATTTGCTTATGTATGTATGTATGTATGTATGTATGTATGTATGCATGCATGCATGCACATATGTATGTTTGTATGTGTGTGTGTATACAGGCACACATATGTATGTATATATATATATATATATATATATATATACACACACACACAGAAACATACATGCATGAGGTTGTACTAAGAAAAGTTCCTGGCTTTGGGTACAGCAGGGTTATGATTTTATTCAGCATTTTCTCCTCTCAGATTCACACACTTATTGCAGCAGTCCTTCAGTTTTCCTAAACCCTGTAAAAGAACTCAAAAGGTTGAGTAAGAAGTTTGCATCCCAGTCACATGATTCTGGATTCAGTCTCATTGTGTGGCACTTTGGGCAAGTATCTTCTACTATGGTCTTGGGCTGACCAAAGACTTGTGAGTAGATCTTGTTAGACAGAAACTGAAAGACGCCCATCATGTGTGTGTGTGTGTGTGTGTGTGTGTGTGTGTGTGTGTTTGCCTGTGTTTGTCCCTCACCACTGCTTGACAACTGGTCTTGGTGTGTTTCCATCCCTATTACTTAGTGATTTGGCAAAAAACACTTATAGACTTTGGAGATTTGGCCAGCTAAATCATTATTAGTCTGTGTGGTATTAAGTTAATCTTCGCTTTATACAATTTCTGTTAAGATGAATTTTTCTGGGGTTTGTGGGGTTCAGTTGAATAGTAATTAGGTTGTGCAGTGGGTTGTAATGGAGAGGTGTTGTAGAGAAATTTTTATTGAATAAATTTGGGGTGATGTTATTGTTTAGAATTTATTTATGCTTGTATAACTTTGTAAGCAAAGTATTAAATCCAATAAAACCAAAAATAACTCAAGCTAATGACACATCTGCTGACCAAACTTTCCCTCTTCCTACCTACTTCCTTTCTGTAAGCCACTAAAAAACAGTCCCATGACCTGAAGCTGACACACAAATATACACACCTATTTAAAGAGTTCTACATGCATGAATAAACTCTGAACAATAGCATAACGCCAAATTAATCAATAAAAATTTCTCCACGCCATCCTTCCATCACAACCCACCTAATAACCTAATTACCATTCAATTGAACCTCACAAGCCCCACAAAATTTTTACCCTAACAGAGACTGTATGAAGCCAAGATTAATTTGATGCTTAACAGTCTGTTGATGGCTTATACATGCATACATACATACATACATATATATATATATATATATACATACACACATGTGTGTGTGTGTGTATTATATATACGATGAGCATCTTTCAGCTTCTATCTACCAAATCCATTTATAAGGCTTTGATCTGCTTGAGACTACAGTAAAAGACACTTACCCAAAGTGCCACCTTGGGAATGAATCTTAAACTGCATGCTTGGGAGGCGAGCTTCTGATCCACACAGCAGCAGAGTATCAACTTACATGACTTGGGTATTTTTCTTTTTTGTAGGGTTTATTGAAAGCAGGAAGTGTATTACTCATAACCCTCTTCTGGATATCTGGGGCAGCTGAGTGCCTTCACTGAAAGCTCAGTCCAAATATTGTAACAAAGTAAACTTCTGCTAAAGACACATTAGCTCCAGTAGTGGTGTTAAACCTGGGCCAGAGGTTAAATTCTACCTCTTTTAAACAGGTAATACAAGCCATGACATTCCATTCACAACATTTTGGCCAACTACAGGTAGTGGTAGAAGACATATTAACAAGCTGATTCACCTACCCAACGAAAAGTATTATGTCTATATGGATGGAGACCAAAGATTTTTAGTACTAAACTTTAGGTCAATACGCCCTAAAATGAAGGACTATCAATGACTTGTAATATTCATGGAATGTTTTGTTTGATTGATTAGTTCTGTCATAGAACTATTCTGACAAAACTGATTGGAAGTGGTGAGGGATTATCCAACAACAACAGGGTTTAGAAAATTCTTTAATTGGCAATATAGAAGGAATGAATAAAAAAAATCTGCTAAGCTGCAAAATATATCAGCTAAATGCATTTCATTCTGTGGTAGACATGGCAGAAATCAACTTTTACAAAGAAAAAAATATCCTTTAGTTGCTACAAATGGACTAACAACAATCAGTAGCAGCATTACTGAATATAGCAACCGTAATACAGAACAAGCCAGAAGCATGACAACAATACTGCAAATTAGTTAGCAGCATTGCTCACAGCTACTCAGTAGATCTTATACTGCATATTACATCATTTTAAAGATATTAGAGTGTTTTGTTTTGTATTGGTTTTGTTTTGTTTTTTGTTCTTTTATTCTGTTTTGTTTATCTTTTTCCCAATGATTTTTTCCCAATGATTTTCCCCATTGATATATTCAGATGACATACCAAGTACTGTTATTCTGATTATTTTGGAGTTCTTGAATGAAAGATTTAATCTGACAATTAGTTTAAAACCACCACCTTGCTGTTGGTGCCTTTAAAAGAGCCGAATCTTTTGCAAGTATTCACACTAGGTTCGTGGTTTGGAGAAAACTTCCAATAGTCTTGAAAACTCTGTAAATGGTCATGGGTGCTGTTTTCTTTCATCCAACTAAGCCATCATTAATAAAATATAACAAAACGGATAATTACTTTAGTTACCATTGATTGCTTCCAAACATATTGATTTCTCATCAGATGTATTCTCACAGTGATGCTTCTGTTCTGCTAGTCTAATATTGCCTAGTTGTAGTGTGTTGTAATATATTGTAGTGTGTTGTAATATATTGTAGTGTGTTGTATATTGTAGAGTCATGTATTGAGTTGTGTTTGTTGTCATGTGCTGTAGTGTGTTACATGGTGCCATGCACTGTGAAGCTCTAGTGAGTTGAAGTGTGTTGTGCATTGTCATTTAGTTGTGTATTATCGCTTTCAAGTTTTGGTACAAGGCCAGCAATTTCTGAGTAGTAGGTATACGTATGTGGAATACATCGAACCCAGTGCTCAACTAGTGCTTATTTTATTGACCTCAAAAGGATGAAAAGCAAAGTCGACCTTGGCAGAATTTGAACTCAAAACGTAAAGACAGATGAACATTTTTCCCAGTCTGTAATGATTCTGTCAGCTTGGAGCCTTAAGTTGTAGTGGATTATTGCATGTCATTATGTTGTAGTGTTTTACAGTATGTTGCAGCATATTGTGGTGTGTAGCAGGTGGATTGTAGTGTGTATTGTTGAGTGTTTTAGGATGTTATAGTGTGTATTGCAAAGAATTGTGGTACGTTGTAGTGTGTGGGAGTGCTCTTCAAATACCATTGTTCATCCTTACTTCCTTTTCTCTGTATATTTTATTTGCATCAATAGAAAGCATTTCAATGCTGCCATGATTTTTACTTTTGTAATCCACTTTCTCAGTTACTCTCTCTCTCTCTCTCTCTCTCTCTCTCTATCTATCTTTCATCCCTACCACATTTTGTTACAGATATATATGTATATACATGTCTGTATGTATATATAGCAACAGCTACACACACACATGCACCCATGCACACACACACACACACACACACACACACACACACACACACACACACACACATGTACCTGCACACACACACACACACATAGCTGTATGGCTGTTGTTAAAATTTAGTCTAAGTCAACAGCTGGATGTTACATATTCTCACTGGATAATGAAAAATATAAATCACACAATATAGATTTCCTCATAGACTATTAGACTATTTACTGAATATAATACAAGAGATTTTTGAAAGTTTGTGATATTTTCCTTGTTGTGGTTTCTCTATGTCAGTTGTAATCCCTCCATAGTGTTATAATGTTGTCAGTATCATATATATATAAATATATAGGTGCATGGCTCGGTGGTTAGGGTGTTGCACTTACAGTTGTGAGATCATGGTTGTAATTCCCGGACTGGGCGATGCATTGTGTTGTTGAGTGAAGCACTTCATTTCACATTGTTCTGTGATCATTTCATCATCTGACATGTGGCACACAGTGCACTGCTGCAGTAATGTAGATTCGATGGAGGGAGTGAGCTTATGTGAACACAAACATTTAATCACTATAAGCAGATCATTTCTGTGGTTGTTCAGCAAGAAATTGCTGAACCCTCATACATCATCTAACGACAGGACAGTCCATGATATATCTATAATGTTATAATAAAATTCACAAGTCTTGTTATTTACAGGTACCCAGGGTTTCATGGGCGAAAAATTTATTTCACCTTCTCATGGAATAAATGTTTCAGCCATGAAACCCTTGGTAGCTGTATTTAACAAGACCTATAGTCTTTATTATAACATTATCTTTACTCTCTTAGTTAATTGAGTGCTATACTACTTGTTGAAGCCTTACCACATTATATATATATATATATATATATATATAT
>NC_068998.1:26641399-26643859 GCF_001194135.2 Octopus bimaculoides
ATATATATATATATATATATATATATAAAACAATGCTAATAATCAGTTATTAAAATTTAGTATACTTATACTAAACTATCAGGTCAGTATAGAGTGTAATATCAATTAATAAATGAATGTCAGTTGGTGACATCGCACCATGTAAGCATATATAATAGCAATGATGATGATGGTGTAGTATTAGTTCAACATAACTAGAATACTGGCTAATTTAAATGTATTAATGCTTGATGAACTTCAATATATACAGGGTTAAAAATCTCAGAATGTATTGTACTTTCTTATTCTTCTTCTTGTTACAAAATCAATAGAATCAGTGGAATACAAACCCATTGTAATATTTTATAGCAAAAATCAAATCAAACTAGTTCTAGACCTAAGATCAAAAACATTCCCTCCACGACCGTCCTGTCTCTTTTTCAATCATAATGTACCCACTACATTATCTAATATGTCCTATTTTTAAAATGGCAGGAAATGATATGAAAGGAATTTGGCAGCTATTTTTAGCAAGGCTAGTGTGTGCATATGTCAAACATCCTCAATATGGGAGCCGATTCTGCCTACCATAATTAAAATAAGCTGATTGTAAGTTCTAAGTTTTGGAAAAATATGTTACATTATAAAAACAAGGTCACTGCAAATGTTAATTGTTGATCAGTTGTTTCTTTCAATCAGCTACTTTAGTGTCGTAACAAAGCTTGTGTGGTAAGAAGCTTGCTTCCAAACCTCATGTTTCCAGGTTCAACCCCAATGCATGACACCTTGGGCAAATGTCTTCTACTATAGCCTCAGGCTGACCAAAATCTTGTGAGTGGATTTGGTTGGCAGAAACTGAAAAAAGATTGTCATATATATATACATATATAAATAAATGTATATATATATATGTATGTATTTATGCGTGTGTGTCTTTGTGTCAGTATTTGTTCCATTACCATCACTTGACAACCAGTGTTGGTGTGTTTACATCCCTGTAACTTAGCTGTTCGGCAAAAGAGAACAATAGAATAAGTACTAGGCTTACAAAGAAGAATAAGTTCTGGGGTCAATTTCTTCAACTAAAACCCTTTAAGGTGGTGCTCCAGCATGGCCACTATCAAATGACAGAAGTGAGTAAAAGAATAAAGAATCTATTTCATGCCAACCTACCTCAGAAATTAAAACCCTCCATTAAAATTTCATGTTAATTTATGTTTTAAGCACCAGCTAAATTTTACTAAATTTTTCATTAATTTTATAGCAGCAGAATCATGGTAACAAAAGGCTTAAATAATTCTTTACCTTAGGAAATGGTAACAATTTAGACAGATTGCTTATTTGTTGACAATAGCATTATGATAATTAGATAACTGTCAGAAAAAACCAAAACAGCAGTTATTTATTATACCAGAAACGATGAATAAAAGGTCTTACTTAAACTTATTCTGAAACTTGTTTTGGTGCTTTGATATATGACTTAGTCATTCGTCTTTGGTGTATTTCTATTTTGCTGGTTTACTTCGGTAACCAAATTTATGTTTTTCCCTTGGTGGATATCACATTCATTGATTTAGCTTTTTGAGTACGCTGTCTACTTCTCTGGCATATCCTGGAGGAAATGCAACTTATTGGCTTACTTTTGCTGTATGTGGATTTTAATAGCTTATCTTTGCTATGTGCATGTCTTATTCATTTTACTTATTGTCTGCTTTACTACTTATAGTTAGTTAATGTCTGTCATAATAATTTTACTAAATAACTTCCTTACTGGTTTTACCCAAAATTAATGTACCTTTACATTTGGTGACAACAATCAGAAGTTTATTTCCAGTCTTGCATCAAATTAGATATTTATCCCTTGTGCTTATCCCAAACAGTGCCAACTAATTTTGGGCACGTTTCAACTTATGGAATTTATAACAATATACACTTGTCTTCAATGAAATGTTCACAAGAGTAGTTTTTCATGTTGATGGGAAAATTCAAATTTAATACCACAAAGTTAAGTATTGCTGACATTGTAAACTGAGCTTTCTTGTGGCATCAGTTTATAACTAGGTATATTCAGGGTTTAAATATTTAGAATCTTTACTAGAAACGCAATATGGTGTCACACATGTAATAATGATGATGTAAGAAGCCACTAATAGACAATGCATCCCTGCAATATAGCAGAACTAGGCTCTGTGTGTGTGTGTGTGTGTGTGTGTGTGTGTGTGTGTGTGCGTGTGTGTGTGCGTGCGTGCGTGCGCGCGTGCCTGTCTGTCTGTCTGTCTTTGTGTTTGTTCCTCACCACCACTTGACAACTGGTGTTGGTCTGTTTACATCCCTATAAATTATCAGCTCAGCAAAACAAAACTGATAGACAAAATACCAAACTTCAAACAGAAAAAAAGAAAGTATTAGGGTTGATTTGTTCAATTAAACCCTCAAAACAGTACTCCAGCATGGCTGCAGTCAGAAGGCTGAAACAAGTAA
>NC_068998.1:26644115-26652104 GCF_001194135.2 Octopus bimaculoides
TATATATATATATATATATATATTTCTGTGTGTGTTTGGTAATGTGATTAAGAAGTTTGCTCTACGACCGTGTGGCTTCAGATACCCCAATGTACAGTCTCTCAGGTAAATGCTTTCTACTATAGCCTTGAGGTCAACCAAAGGATTAGACTGAAATATTGCATTTTACAGGTCCTTTCCGCACTGCTTGACAACTGATGTTGGTTTGTTTATGTCCCTGTAATTTAGCAGTTCTGAAAAGGAGACCAATTGAATAAGTACCAGACTTTAAAAAATAATTACTGTGACCAATTTATTTGACTAAACTCATGGAAGTGATGCCCTAGCATGGCCACTGTGCAATGACTGAAGAAAAAGCACGAGAAAAAAAATAAATGTTACTATCATGTAAGCAGTACCATTTGCTTGCGAGCTCCTGTGAAAACATGCCAAGCCATTCTGTTTTCACAGAAGACTACTATTCATGCTCAAAATATAGGAAATATTACTTTGCATGGAGACAGGTGAAGGTTTGTGACAGGAAGAGCATCAGGCCACAGGAAATCTATCTCATGCAGACATGGAAAAGTAGACATAAAAACAATGATGATGACATAGAATCAGTGGAATGATGATGGTGGTGATGATGATAATGATGATGATGATCATCATCATCATCATCATGGTGATGGTGGTGGTGGTGGTGTGTGTGTGAATGTCACTATATACTTCAAATACTAATAATAACTTATATTTCCAAATACACGAATGTCTGTTCCATATTTTAAATAATAGTACAGACAATAAATCAACTCACTGGAATGTTGTCAAATTCTTTATTCATAGCATTTTTCTACCATTCATTTTGATTAGAATCATATATTAATAACATATACACACAATATAGAAAAGCACATACAGTGCATATATGCATCTATGTATGAACATGTATACACACACACATATATATATATAAACATAGATACACACACACACATATATATGAGAGACACACACACACATATATATATATATATATATATATATATATATATATATATATATATATATATATATATATATATATATATGCATTCATACATGCATATATATACACACATATAAATATATAGACAGACAGAAAGGTGGGAATATATATGTATGTATATAACTTTAAAGTAATGTAACAAATATATTTCAAAGATTATAAAATAATTAATTGATAAATATGTTGTACCTGTCAACTTGAGCTGGTAAGTTCATCAATCATTTTCTAAACATCAGCAATATGAAAAAGTTGAATCACAATTACCACATATGACAGGCAGTCACATGTGCAGTCACATGTGCATGCACACACACATACACACACACATACACACAACTATGGAGTAAAATATCTTGAAAAAGGAATTGCTATGGTCCAGAAAAAAACTTATAATACATTAAAATCAAATTAATAAATATATCATCTTAATGATAAACTTCTATTTGTTTGAAGTGAAAGTGAGGTATTCTTTAAGAAAGAAGTTATTTTTTAATTCTACAGAATTAATACCTTGATATTGTGACATTGTTAATGTTCTTGGAACTTGCTTTGTAATGAAATATTTAAATCCTTCAGCCTTTTCTTGTTCTAGTTAGATATTTTGGCGTAACCATCCTTCCCCCAATAAATTTGATGTTTTAGGAAATTTAGAGTATGGGTTAAATCATTTTAGCAAACGTTCTAAGTTAGTGCTTAGATCATTGGTTTTTCTGTATTATTTTTTTTATCATCTCATACTTCTCCACAGGTTAGTTGTGGCTTGAGTTATTTTGTGATTTTATAAGTATATTTCTAATCATAAGGGAAACTGGTAGACAATTGATTATAGACTCCATCATACAACAGTTAAAAGTATAGCAATTTTATCTTGTTCATCATCATTAACATCGTCTTTTGTGAGTACTTTTCAACTCACCTGTGCTTAACCTTTCTCTCAATCCTTTGACTTTAGGATGTTTAGCTAAAGAACTACAATAACATGCTACCAAGTCCAAAGTTAGAGCTAGTCAGGCTATAGTTTACATGCTTCACTTTAATTCATACAAAGATCAGTTGTGTCCAAATGAGCTAAACAATGTTGTTATTGATTAAATAGAAAGAGAAATGACTGCTGTATAACATATTCTTTTGCTTTCACTTCCTGAAATTAGCTCATGTATAATGCATGTGATCCATTTTCAGCAAACCCTTAGAATTTAATGGAATTTTAAAAATTTGATCACTGCTATTTATCCCTACCTTTATATTTTTCCTCTGCACTCAGAGCCATCTACAAGTCTCAAGCTTGCTTCATTATTGTTATATAATAAATCCTATTTTCCTAACTCTGGTGCTGCTCTGCTTTCAGTGGATGATTCAACAAAGCATTCAGATACTGAATGTATTGAACTTGTTTTAAAAGGTAAGTTTACTGAAGCACACCAAACATCATGATTAGGAGACAGTAACTGCACATTTCTTTTCAATGGTTTGGTCTGAAGGAAGGAGCTGTAACTATGACCTTTATAAGCCCCCCAAGGATACTGAGATCAATATGTTAAATGTTCCTTTCAAGCAGTTGTGAATTAATTGTTACAAGCAAAACATGAGCTGAGAAGGAATTCCAGAGGGATTACATTCTCAGAAGGAAGGACGTGCAAATTTGTTAATTCAGAGTTTAGGATAGGATATGACATAGATAACAAGAGAAAGAGACCCAAGAGAGTTGAGTGTACCTGTGTGGAGGTGGTACAAGATCAGCTATTTTTGAAGAGCAGAGGATGCTATAGTAAGGGTAATGGAAAAGGCAGAGAGAGGAGATAATACAACCATGGACTAGAGATCAAAAGAAATTGATGGAGGATTCCATAATAATCAGCAAGTGTATTTTCTTCAAATGCAGTCTATGATGTATATGTGTGTGTAGCAACAGCACCAGACCATATTAAGGAGTAGTACTCCATGGTGAATCACACTTGAGATTCATAAAGTAAAGCTAATAATTCATGGATGAAGATGGATATATTTTCTGGGTAGTCTTTGAGATGCAGCTCTTGCATTGTTGATGATGTGCATTCTCATCATCACTGAGAAAAAGTCTTCAGCGATGATGAGGAAACTTTGACTGTTTTATTTGCATGTAATTCGTGTTGAAGGTGAGTGGGACATCGACTGGATGATGTAGGAAAAAAATGTTATTGTACTTTTGAAATGTTCTAAATATTTTTGTAGCATTTACATGTAGCATTCTCTTTTATAAATATAACAAGCTATAGCTCTATGTTATATGAGTTTATGCATGTTATTCAGAATTTCCAATCTGATATCAGGAATTTATCTAGTTGTGGTTTTTTGCTTTATTTTGATTACTAGAAAAGATTTCCATATCCTCTAAATGAACTTCATCTTTTCATTTGACAGGACAAATTAATTTCAGCCTTCCCAAATGCAAAACATTGTATATTCATCAGATTTGCTCTGAAATATGCTTAAAACTCTTGTTCATAGACTAGGACTATTGATGAATACACACACACACACACACACACACACACACACACACACACACACACACACACACACACACACACACACACACACACATTCTCCCCCACCCCTCTCTCTCTCTCTCTCTCTCTTATATAGAAATAACTAATTACAAATTTTAAAAAATCATGATGATAGTTATGATTCTGTTTTGAAACAAGACCCACAAGATAAATTAAATTTCTAGGCTTTTTTGTTGTGTATCTGTGTTCATGTATGCATAATAAATTTTTGGTATGTATAATATAAAATCATTCAATAAGTTTGATAAGTTGATGTTTGATGACTGACTTTTCAAAATGATTACAAGATTTGGGTAGTAGTAGTATTTGGGTAGTAGTAGTATAGTAGTAGTATAGTTCCAAGAGAGGAAAATAAATTTCAGACACATCAATATTTAATTTGTCAGTAAAAGTTTTTGTTCAGTTACCATGAAACACTGTTTGTTTTTCATCTCATAACTTGCAGTTACCATTATTTTTTTAACTAACATTTGAGAATATAAATTAATATAACTCACAAGAATCTGATATGCTTCTAAACTCTTCAAGTTGAGTGTGAGACTACATAGTCAAAGAAAAAGCTGAGAAAGTGTCAACTGACAATTCTTGAAAATTAATTTTGCTGAGTTTTTACAGGAAAGGAATTGCAACAGGATTTTTAAGAATTTGAGAAAGCAGATTGCTGCTGTCATTATTAAAAATTTAAAAAAAGCATTGAACTGGCAAAATCATTAACTTGCCAGGCAAAATGCTTAGTGGCATTGTATCCGTCTTTACATTCCGAGTCCAAATTCTGCTGTGGTTGACTTTGCTTTTCATCCTTCCAGGGGAAATAAAATAAATGCCATTTGAACACTAGAGTCGATGTAACCAACTTGCCCGCTCCCCCGAAATTGCTGGCTTTGTGCCAGAATTTGAGACCATTATTAAACGTTTCTAAAATCACTGCAAATTGACTGGATGATGATTGTTGAATAATAACATTTTTGGCAGCCAGCCAAGTCAATAGAATTACCAGAAGACAACTAAAACATTCCAGTAATAGTAAAGACAGGCAGGAAACAGGAAATTTATTGTCCTTAGTCGAAACACTTGCAACTCCTTACAGCTAGGAATTCACTGTCATAAGCAACAGCTACAGCAGTGGCTCCAGTGCTCTAGAGCTAACAAATATTTCATTGATTTGCAATGCTGTTCGGTTCATTCAGAAGAAAAATCTGCATAGTAAATCTATGAAAATTTCTGTTAAGGCAACAGTGAAACATAAACCCCCATCTAAATCCTTGAACTAAAAAACAAAGATGATTAATATCTTGCCATACTTAATCAAATAAAAGTCGTTATCATTAATTATTATGATTCCAAAGTCTCTTCATCTCTCAGGCTAGACCCTTATATATTTCATTTTTCTCAATTTCCTTGACATCCACTATGCTATCATATAGATTATTATTATTATTATTATTATTATTATTATTATTATTATTATTATTATTATTTACATTCTGAGTTTAAATACTGTCAAGATCAACTTTGCCTTTCATCCTTTCGAGGTTAATAAAACTAGTACTAGTTGAGCACTGGGGTTGATATAATTGATTTACCATCCCCTCCTCTGAAATCACTAGCCTTGTGCCAGAGTTTGAAACCAATATATGTGCATTGTTTCTATTGAAATAAACTATTGAGGTTTACAATCGATGTCAGAAAGACATATTTGGTTCAAGTATCATCCAGCATACTATGTTGGCAGGAAATTCAATGCATAGAAATGTATCTATTCCTATTGGTTCCTACATTAAAAAAAGTACTGAGCATCAAGTGAGTGGAAATCTGTAAGTTTGGTTACATAAATTAGTTATTATTTCTTCATGATTGAAATCACTGATAATTGTAATGTACAGAACCACTGAGATACAGCAATAAACTCAGAAACTGATAATTGTATTTCATGCTGCTGTTTAGCCCTATTTCAGCCCTCACTAAGCAGACCTATCATCAAAAGTGTTTCATCTGGGACCCTCCTGTCTTTTTTTCCATGTGCAAGAAACACAGAACCACATTACTAATGTATCATTTTTTTCAAGATTTGAGTGAGATTTAGTTGCTATTTCTAACAGTTTGAATGATTGCATAAAGATGCCTTTGTTTGCAATATTTTCTACAAACCAAAGCTTCTCTATATATCATATATCAATCTTTAGTCTTTTGAGACAGAAAAAGAGAAATGCGAAAAATATTGAAGGAAAATTAATTAATATTTATACTCATCACTTTGGTTTGCTTCATATAAGTTATATAATTAATTTATGAAATAGATTTCATAAGATATTGTTTTCACTAGATGCAAGAAGATAATATGTAATGTAAAGACTTAGATAAATGTTCATATTAAGTTTTTTGTTAATTTATTTAGTCTCATTAATGAATTGGTCACAAGAGTGAACTTACTAAAACAAAATTAAGTTTAAATTCAGTAGTTATTCTAAATATAAAATGAAGATATTTGAAAATGATTTGAAAAGTAATATAAATCAAAATGATTATATATCTGACTTGTTCATATAAAATATGAAACTTATAAATTTCTAAGAGGGTAAAGTTATTCAGCTACTATTCACACAATGAAGCAGATCTTTTTTAGCTCATCAAGACATTCACCTAACAAGAGAAAGGCAATCAGACTTTTGAGGGGGAAATCTACTGGTGTTAAAACTTGCATTACATCCCCTGAGTTACGGCCTAATTTACTTCATTCTCTGTAACCGAAAATGAAGGACTTTGAAAAGATCAATCTACACTAATATTCTACCTTCAATATCTATTCTCTTCCTCATTAATCTGTAATCTATTATCTATTATCTCTTCAAAAGAAAGAACCTTGGGATAATTGTTACAATCTCTTTATATCATTTATCAATTGTAAGTTCATTTGTTTCTATCGGTGCATTCAAAAAGTCATTAAAATCTACAGAATCATAAAAAATTTCTTTTTCCCTTAATTCCATATTTAATTTTTTTTTTTTTTTTAATTTTGATGTAATATTTATTTGAATTGTAGAACTTAATTAGATGAAATGCTTTAAACTTTTTCTGTATAGGTTTTTTTCACAACAAAAACTAAGTTTTTCTTTTTTTAATTAATACTTCTCTTTCTTTTTTTTTTTCTTCTTTCCAGCAGATGATAAACTATTAATAAGGCCTCATCCTATGACAGTGAAAGAAGGACAGTCTTTCAAATTAGTCTGTGAATTACACTTAGAATCCATGTCAAACCTCCTAAAAAATGCTTTGGTTTGGAAACATAACAATGAAAAGCTGACCTTCAATGAAAGGGTTGAAGGAGAATTCAATGAAACCTACAAAGTGAACACCACTGTTGTTATAACGCCTATAGTTTATACTTCAGAACTGGAAATTTTAAGTAAGTACCCTTTTCTTATAATTCTTTCTTAATTGATTTTATTGATAACAGTCTGTTTGCATTGCTACCATGTGATTCTGGGTATTTCTCCCACTCATAATGCAGTAATGATCACAAGTGTTTTATATAATATTAAAGAGGGTTGCTGGATAAGGTTGAAACAATGCAATAAGACATAAAGTAATCTACAAAAAGGAAAGAAAATCTCTTTTGTAGTCTACTTTGTATCTTCTTGCATTCTTGCATAGTTCCAGCGCTACCCAACAAGTCTCTTCAATGTAATATCACACAAAGCTTCACCAAAACTACTCCATTCTAAATTAAAGATTTGTGAGTAAAATTTGGTAGACAGAAAGTGTGCAGAAACCCATCAGAGGTATGTATACATATGTATACAGAGATATGTATACATACATTTATACACATATATAAATGATATATCAGGTCATCCCATAAGTTCTGTCCGAATTTTGAATAAAGAAAACAAGTGATCAAATGTTATATTTAATTGAAATTTAATCATCAATGTACTTTCCCTGATTATCTATGACTTCCTTCCATCTATTACAAGCTTTTTAATCCTATCAATGTAAGACTCTTTTGGTTTCAAAGTGAAGAACTCTAAAATTTCAGTTTCGACTTCCTTCTGGTTTGCAAAAGTTATGTCCCCCAAATGATTCTGTAAACTACCAAACAAATGGTAGTCGGAAGGAGCAAGGTCAGGAGAATAAGGTGGATGATGAATTTTTTTCCCAACCAAGCTCTTCGATCTTCTGTGATGTGATCTTTGCAGTGTGGGATCACTCATTGTCCTGATGAAACATCACTCCTTTTCGATTCACTAAAGCGGGTCTTTTTCCCTTCAAAGCTTGGTTCAAACACTCTAATTGCTGACAGTAGACTTGAGCATTGATTGTGGTTGAGCTTTTTCCCTTTTACCAAGCCACTGTTTACAACGTTTAACATTTCGATAGAAGATCCATTTTCCATCACCAGTCACAGGTCTATCC
>NC_068998.1:26652411-26659842 GCF_001194135.2 Octopus bimaculoides
TGCAAACCATCTTCTGCAAGTTCTTTCATTCAAGCATTCTTTCCCATAAACTGAGTGAATATTTCAAGTCGCTTCGGCTGCAGAGTTTCCTTTTTTGTACTCATAAAGCAATATGTGCCTTAAATGCTCTTTGGATACTTCCATGTTAGAAAGGGTTTTAATCAAAGAAATTTTAATTCTATTATTCTGTAAAACAATATTTAATTAGTTTAAATGTACACAAATGCATAAAAATAATTTTTAATTCCATTAGACATTCTAAAATACCATTAGATTTCATTCAATTTTTAAAAAGGTAAAATCGGACAGAACTTATGGGATGACCTGATACATATGTTTTGCATTAGTGAAGAGGTGTGGCTTACCAGTTAAGAGTATTCAGTTCATGTTCATAAGGTCATGTGTTTGATTCCCTGCAACACTTTGTGTCCTTGAGCAAGACACTTTATTTCACTTTGCTCCAGTCCACACAGCTGGCAAAAATGAGTTGTATTGTATTTCAAAGGGCCAGTTGTGTCAAATTCTGTGTCACTGAGTCTCCCTGAAAACTATGTTACGGTTATACATGTCTGTGGAGTGCTCAGCCACTTTCACATTAATCTTACAAGCAGGCTATTTCATTGATCAAATCAACTGGAACCCAACGGATTGCCACTTTTTTTTATACATATATATGTACATGTGTGTGTGTGTGTGTGTGTGTGAGTTTTTATGGTGACTGCAACTTGATTTCGAGTAATGGCATCATTTGATTGTTCTCTTCAAACATGAACATCACAGATGTGGCTTTTCAGTCCTGCTAGAGTCTTACAATCTTATACAAACATGACAATAATGTACACCTCTTGCAGTAGTTTCTGTAATAGCGTTTTAGCGTATTTTCATATATGTTACATATGTAAGTTTCATATAACATTTCAGTCTACTTTCTGATGCACATTTTTTCCACACTCCCTGCAAATAGGGGTGCCATATAATGAAGGCATTGTTAATAACAATCTTTGTGTGTGTGTATGTTTGTGACTTTTCTGATAACTTCTAAAGCCTAACATACTTATACAGGCTTGCCCACACTCATTACATGTTAAATTGGGCTTTATACCAATATGCACAAGCAAATTCACATCAAAACCCTTACAAATATCTCTCTTGTGCTGTTATTTCTCGATGCTATTGAATTCAAATTCCCTCTTTTCATCATGCAATGCTTTCCTCTCTACTGAGCAATCTAAAGTGAGATTTGTCCATCCATTTTCTAAGACTTTGACTTTCCTCAGTGTACTGTTGATGGCAATCTTTATACCTCAATTTTGGCTTGTATGCTAGTCTATTGCCCTGGGTTAACTCACTATAAAAATTGCTTAATGTACTGATCATTTTCCCCTTGACCACATAATCACTCCTGCATAATGAGCACTGAACTGCCATGGACTCTATACTGGTAGACTTCATTTGAGGGCTTTCATATGTTTGCCATTGGTTAAGTATGCAGTAGAGACAGTTGGTGAAATTGCTCCAGCTTTACTCTATAACTATCGTAAGTAATCCAGGTTTCACACATTTCTAGCAATACAGACAAAATGCAAATATTGTATATATATACACATTGTATATATATACACATTGTATATGTATGTATATATATGTATGTATGTATGCATATACATACATATGTATGTATGTATGTATGTATGTGTGTATGTAGGTAGGTATGCATGTATATACAAGAATCACTTGCTTTACAGGAGTAATGCATTCCTGAAAAAGTTTTGTCATAAGGCAAAATTAATTTTCCTATTGATTTTTATGTTACAAAGTGATAATGCATTTTGATGGATTTTTCGAAAGAAAAACAACAGAAAAAATGCAGGCAACTTGAATAACAAAAATCAAGTAGCTCAACCACTTTTATGCATGAAAATAATTTCGAAACATAAAATGTACAATATTTATGCATAAAAAGATTTGAAGAGAAATACCTTAGAGAATAAACTAGCAATCATAATATTGTAATAGGGAATGTCCTTACCACAAGAGATGTTGACTACCATGTGAAGGATGGTGATGGTGGACTGAGAGTTACTGGGAGGATGAAGGATACTATCTTCTAACTCCTACTTCATCATTATCTGCTTCTACTTGAGAGACAAGGAGCTTGTGCAAAATTGTTTGATGTTTATGGCACATCATTTCTGTACATCTCAGTGTAGGAATTAAGCTAATTGTAAAGCCCTCTTGTAATCATTCATGATTAGGGTTGTTATTAACAAAACGTTGCAAACCTTATTTCACAAGTGTCATACTTTTAGCAATATTCTTTGCAGTCAAATTAAGTGAAGTTGAAGGAGTTTCTTTATTCTCATCTCTATTCTCAGCTAGCGTTTGTTCTAACAGCATCGATTCCTTGTTTGATGTACTTTCTGTATGGGATGCTTACAACTCAACTACACCATCTTCTATGATTTATTCATATTCTCTATCTTTTACAAATGCCTCAATAACTTTATGAATTTCATTTAGACTTACTACTTGTAGAAAACCTGTAAATTCACAAATATAGTTTAGCCATATATTTTTCCAATCTCCATTCAGACTTGAGGATTTCACTTCATTCCCTGAGTCTGCCATATTATCCATAGCATCCATTATATTGAACTTCTTCCTGACATCATTTGCTCTGAGTTTATCCTCCTTGTTAATTTCTTTCTTGAGTTATTTAAGTTCTTGTCAGACAATATATCTTGAAATTAACCATCACATCAGTATCCATTGACTGAAGTAAAGAAGTTGTATTTTTGGGAGTGTATTTCACTCACACTATCAGAAATCTCATTTAAATCCACTGGGCAGCTTGCTGCATTGTCTAAAAAAAGTAATACTCTGTTGGATATATCATTTGGCCCTATATATTTCTACAGCAGGACACAAAAATGCTTATAAACCACACTTTGAAAAGTCGCTTAGTTACTTCATGACTTCTTACTTGAATGTCAAATCTGAGATGAATAAGATTTGTTTAACTCTTGGAAGGACTTTTAGTGATACAGGAATAAGAGCTTCAGTTCCATATTACTAGTGGCATTTCCTTCCAGAAGCATCAGACGATTTTTGGATGCTTTAAATCATAATGTTGATTTTTCTTCTCAAGAAATAAAAGTCCTAGCAGACATGAGCCTCCACAAAATTGCAGTTTCATCAACATTGAATACTTGCTCTGCTGTGTAGCTCACTTTAGCAATGATTGTTTTTCAGCTGTTCAGGATACTTAGTAGTAGCCTCTGTTTAAGCATTGACAGCTTCACTATTCATTCATTTTTGTTGTGCAAATTCAAATGCTTCTTAAGCTTTTCAGACTAGCTTTTATTAGTAGGGTGGGTATTTCATTACAAGTTCCAACTTAATTTCCACTGAATTGTCATACAAAATTTGACACTTTATAAGTACCACTGTGCTAATTGGCATATTATATCAAAATCTGATCTTCAATCAATACACTCTAGAGCCATGCCATTTTAAATATCACATTAGATCTATGAAAAAAAAATAAGGTCTGAACAGTCAACTGGTAACTTCTTGGGAATTTGACTTTATATTCTCTCTGGCATTCCCATACTGGCACTCAGTTATGATGACAAATGTTGCAGTTGATTCAATCAACAGAACAGCCTGCTCATGAAATTAACATTATACCCTTAACATAGTTCTTTGAATTACAAGTACAACTCATTTTTACCAACAGGATTCAAGAAGTATAATGAAAATATAACACTGCTTACAAGAAATTGTGCTCTATTTAATATTAAGAATTACATTATGAAATGAATCCAGTGAATGTGCTTATTTCCTTTCATTTATAGTGCAAGTAGTAACCATAATCACATTAAGATACGGCAACTTAGTTTGAAATATGAGCTGGTTGATGCAGCAGGACCACCACTTTAATGGGCCCTGAAAAGATTTGATAGCCCAAAACTGAAAGAAGCTGTTATAGGATACTAGCCAAAATGTATTTAAAACCATGCCAACAGTTAAATATGTATGTAGGTGGCAGGGTATGTGTGTATATGTGAATGTGTGTGTAATACAGTGTCTTGCTTAAGGATACAATTTTCTCTCTACTGTCACATATTTTCCACAGCAGATGTTACAAGTTTTAATGTTTTGAAAATGTGGATGATTTTCTTTTCTCTTGCATCAAGCCTTTGTGAAACATCTTTTACTGTTACTTTACACACCCTTACCTTCAATTCCACCTGATGGCTTTGTTGTAGTCATTTTGAGTGCAGGTTAATCCAGCAGCAAGATAATTGACAATTATCAGCAACAACTATGTAGTAAAAAAAAATAGCACCAGGAAAGAACTGCTTTGTGAGAGCAAAAAATTGTTATCTTCTTTCTGTGGAGATAAGAATAGAAATGAGGTGAAAGGGAGAGGTAGGAGGAAGTGTTATATGATTATAGTTAGTTGAAGGATTTCCATATTCATGGGCACTTTACCTTGCAACATTGTCTTGAGTCATTAAAATGCCATACTCTATCCAAACTTACACAGGCACACAGACACACACATAATTGTATTAACATGCAACATATGTAGCTACAGGCATTGCATCAGGCTGATTCTAATATTCTTGTTGTTAGTGAGTTATTCAAAAGTTGGAAGATTGACAATGGTGATGGTTGTGTTGGTTTTGCTGGTAGTGATGATGGTAATGTTGATTGTGGGTGATGTTGGTGGTAGCCATATTGTTCTTGTTAATTGTATAGATGTTCCTGCTTAGTCTCAAGTCAATCCTTATTGACTTAAGATCAAAGACATTCCATTCAACTTTTAAAATAGAGTAAGGTTTCACATTATCTCATGTCATAGTCTTTTATTTCAAACAGTGCCACTTATCTTCTTCATACTATTGCTGCTGTTGTTATTGATCATTAAAAAGTTGGTTAGCTGATAATGGTGGTGGTTCTTTTGGTCATGGCATTGTATTGGCATTGACTTTAGATAGTGGTAATGGTGAAGGTTGATTCAGATAGCAAGATAGATAGTTAGATAGACAGATATTCAAGGAAAATGAAGTGAGCAAGACATTATTCCATTGATTTACAATTGTTTCATCATGATCAACTTCATGTGCATTTCTGTATTATGCAATATGCAGCCAATGATACATGAGTTATCAGAGACACAAAATCGAAGATATTCTTCAGAATATTGCATAAAAGTTATCTTAATGGGGTAAACTCCAGGGTCAGCACTCAGAACTCAGTTATCACAGCTTTCTATCTTGATCAGTGCTCTATTTTCTGTAGAAAATAGATCTGAAACCTAGAAAATTGAAGAAAGCCATTATGGATATAAGCGCAGCAACTGAAACTAGCTCAAGATGGCTATATTTGAAAGGAAACTGGAAGTAGAACCCTGTTGTAGGTGAAGACTAGCTGAGTCATCACTTCCCCACAAAGTTTACATGCTAAGGGATACCCTTTGAGACACCTGCTGGTGATTTAGAAATGTTTCCAACATTGCAAACGATTTAGAAGAGCTTGCAAAACTTTTGAGCAGTTTTTGCAGTTTCTGCATGGGTTAAAGATTCTCTGATCTTTATTTCACACACACACGCACCACACATAGACATACATACATACATACATACATACATACACACACACACACATACATGTTGTTGTTGTTGTTGGCACTCCATCGCTTACGACATCGAGGGTTCCAGTTGATACGATCAACTGAACAACCTGCCCGTGAAATTAACGTGCATGTGGCTGAGCACTCCACAGACTCGTGTACCCTTAACGTAGTTCTCGGGGAGATTCAGCGTGACACAGTGTGACAAGGCTGACCCTTTGAATTACAGGCACAACAGAAACAGGAAGTAAGAGAAAGTTGTGGTGAAAGAGTACAGTAGGGTTCGCCACCATCCCCTGCCGGAGCCTCGTGGAGCTTTAGGTGTTTTTGCTCAATAAACACTCGCAATGCCCGGTCTGGGAATCGAAACCACGATCCTATGACCACGAGTCCACTGCCCTAACCACTGGGCCATTGCGCCTCGACTACATACATACACAGATAAACAGACAGACAGGTAGGCAGAGAAATATGCTTGTATATGTATACATACAAATGTACTTTTTCTGCATAATTTTTGTGAATCCAAAGCTAAAATCAATGTACTTTGTTGGACGCAATGGGGATAGATTTAATCTTTTGCTGACATAGCACCACCAAAACCTTTTTCTTAGGTATCTTTAACACATACCATTCTGTTGCAGTCATTCAAGCAAGGTCTCTAGACTGGGGATGAGATCATCCCTTACTCTCGCAATTCATGAAGGCCCTCAAAAATGTCATAAGTACTGCTTTTCTACCTTTAAGTCATTAAACATCAGCCAGTGACATATTTAATTTATATCTCAGTCAGTTGATTCTTTTAATGCTTTTTTTTGTCTCTTTTTTAACTTTTGTTACTGGAGATTTTGTTCCTGCAATCTTAACAAACAATCAAATAGGATATTTTATTTGCTAACACTAACTTCATGAATCATCATAAACATTCTTCATGCTAACTGAATGTACATTTTCCTTACAACACACTTTTCTTATGTGGTTAATTATGTTCTCTCCTGCTTGGATTTTACTTATTTCAAACATGTTGTTAATGTTAACTAATATATTATTGCAACTAATTAATGAACTGCTGAAACAAATGGAAGAGGAGTTAATTTACTTCCAGCATGCTATAACTTATACGTTTATGTGTGTGTATATATGTATATATACACAGATATAGGGCATATATGTATATTCATTTTGCATGTACCTCATATACATATATATATATATATATATATATATATATATATATACACGCATACACACGTATATACACACATACACATACTCAAAAGTGAATATGACCTTATATATATGTATCTATGTATGTATGTATGTGCATTTGTATGTACCTATCTATGTATATGTGCGTGTATGTATGTATGTATGATAATTCAGTACGACAATGAACAATACCTAGTGGCAGTTATTTTTACATTACTAGTGAGGTTATCTTTCATCTACCTAAGATATTAATATAATGAAACTCGTAAAGGTGGTGCCCCAAGATGTCTGAAACCGGTAAAGATAAAGAAAAAAACATATTTCAGTTCAGCCCAAATTTTGCCATTGTGAGTACAAGCATGAGTGCCATGGTTCAGAAGCTGGCTTAGTTAACTGTATGATCCTAGCACTCTGGGGTAAATTTCTTCTATGACCTTACCTGTTGGTTGATGGATATCTTGTAGCAGAAATTTGGTTGAAGGAAATTGTGTGGAAGCCCATTGTTTAAATATGTGCATATCTGTGTACACATGTGTGTGTGCATATACATATATATATATATATATATATATATATATATA
>NC_068998.1:26660454-26669698 GCF_001194135.2 Octopus bimaculoides
TGTGTGTGTGTGTGTGTGTGTGTGTGTGTGTGTGTGTGTGTGTGTGTGTGTGTGTGTTTGTCCTCTACTACCACTTAACAGCCAGTACTGGGGTCAGTTCATTTGACTAAAAGTTCTTTAAGGTGGCACCCCAAAATGGCTGCAATCTAATGATTGAAAAAGATAAAAGATAAGAGTTAAAAGATATGACTTTCACACTAGTAAATGATGGTAGTTTCTCGTAGACTGAGAAAGACAGTTCTGTAATTTCATGCTGAACAATTCTGCACAATTGAATTGTTCATAAAAGTGATCTGTTTATAGTGCTATCAAATTGATGTTGTCTGAACAGGTGCACGATGTAACTTGTAAATATACTATATTTAATATCACACACCTTTATAACTTTTTTCTGTTACTGAATCAAATTCTTTTGTCATCTTCACCATTTTCCCTATCTTCTATCTCTTTCTCCTCTCTCTCCCTCCTCACTCTCTCCCTCCAACTCTCTCTCTCCACTCTCTCCCTCTACTTTCTCTCTCTCTCTTTATCTCTATCTCTCTCCACTTATTCACTCTCTCTCCCTTTCTCTTTCTCACTTTCTCTCTCCAACTGTAGTAGCTATGTATCTCCTCTGCTGCATGACACCTATTTTTGTCCTAATTATATTCTAACCTCTCATCACCTGGCACAAAACCAACTCCCATAATACTATTCCGACTTAGTTGAATAGTTTTATCCTGCAAGTTACTTAGTGACCTCACTGCTGCTGGTGTCATGGAAAAGAACCCAGTACACTCTGTAAAGTGGTTGGCATTAGGAACAACAACATGTCGCAGAAACCATGCCAAAGCAGATAGTAGAGCCTGGACCTGTCTTCTGACTTGTGAGCTCTTGTCAAACATTCCAACCCATGCCAGCAGGGAAGGAGGATGTTAAATGATGGTGGTGACAATGCTGATGAGGACTCTACCCTGGTCTGACTCAGATCGAATGTAATAAAATAAATAAAAAGGAGAATTTAAGTCAGGGAAACAGACATTGTGTCAGATGCACAACTTTTCAGACTGAGGTATGATTAAGCAAGCCTCTACATGGCCAAATTTCTTGTGAATTACATCCCACCATCTTAAATATAAAATATGAAAATGAACAATGATTGTAATCCAAAATATTCAAAAATTGTGCCAGCTGGAATGCTTTTGATAATTTGCTTAATCAGGGCTCAGTTAGAGTCAAGCAACAAAGTTCTTGCAGGCTGGTAGATTTAAGAACCCTCATACTAACCTAGCTTTTAGGTACCTATAATGCAATAGAGTGTTGCAGTCATTCATGCCAAGTCTCTAGTCTGAGGATACCTTCCTCCCTTCCTCCAACTAGTCATGAAGAGCATCTTATCTGATAACACTTACCTCATGAATATTTGTAAGCATCCTTAATGCTAACTGATACTATGTTTTGCTTGCAACAAGACTCTCCTTATTTTGTTAGCTATTTCTCTCCGTTTTTGAGATCAATTGGGTTTTATTTATTTTAAATGTGCTCCTTGTTAATACATTGCAAAAAATTAATGATTTGATGAAACAGAAGAAAGGGGAATTAGTTTACTTCCAGCATGTTGAAACTTAGAATACTTAGTAGGACATGAGTCAGTGTAACAGTTGAGAATATTTAGTATTAGTTGCTTTTGCTGCTGTTCACTCAGCAGACCAAGATCTTGAAGTACATGGTCAGAGGCAGTATATGGTGTGACACATTAGCTACATCTAAGATGATGCTATATAATACAAGCACACATATCTTAGACCATATCCAAAAAAAGTCACATAACTGTTTGAATTGCTGTCTAATATGCTCATACAATCTGGCCCAGAAACATGCTGTCTTTTCTCTCTGTCTTTTCTACTATTGCCGCTTCCTTCTCACTCATTCTTCTCTCTTCCTCTTATCAATCATATTCTGTACCCTTGACCAATCCACCCTATTCTCTATTTCCAGTCCATCCTCCCCTCCTTGAATGCATTAACTGTACATTTTTTTCCTCCAGCCATTGACTTACAACTGTTTAAGAGCAATGTTAACTGCATTAATCTCAGCAGTTTTTGGTTTCGAAAAAGTCATCAGCAAAGCCCTTTCCTCACACCTAATCTAGTAAGAAAAAGATATGCCATCTTTATTGACTATGTGTTGTTTTAAAATTCTAGATATTAAACATGTTATACTCATGCTGGAATACTCTGAGAATGATTTAACTGTTGCACTGAAATTTCCTTGGAAGCTATTTACAGTAAATGATAATTTTTGTACATTCAAACCCAATAAATGTATATTTAGGATCCATAAGTCCATTGTAGAATATGCTCATCTTAGAGTCATTATCTATTCCTTTGAAGAAAGATAGTTGTTATATTACTTTTATTAGTTTGCTTACGTGGAAAATATAAACTCTTCATGATTTCCATTTATATTATATAGCTTTAAATAAATTCGATCATAAACCAGTATCAAACCATATTATTTGTTTTATGTTGCTTCCTATAAATTCAATCATATAACTTCTGCCTTAAGAAACTCTGAAAATGTCTTCCTAAATGAAGAAAATCACTGAAGATACAAACTTTGCAATTTAATTCCTTATTCTCTGGAAATGTCCAGAACCTTCAGCTAAATGTATTTAGCTTCAACCTTTTTCATTTTCAGTTAAAATGTCACCTAGATCAGATTTACCTTTTATTCCTCCAAGATCAATAAAAACGAATTACCACCCACCATAGAGGTGATCAATATAAAGGTGTTTCCTTTTGTTTAAAAAAATTTAACTTGTGATTTCAAGATTGAAATCAATATTGAATTTCTTAAAATAATTCCCTTATTAGAAGCAGCAGCTGTAAAGGCTTTGTGTTCAGACTTATTTTATCTACTGTCCCAGTGGCCTATGTCTTCAGTTTCAGTAACACACACACACATAGCCTTACTTGGATTATCTGAGTTGAAATAGTTACTGAATTGAAATATTTTCTGACACTGAATAGGAATGTTACTTTTTGTAAAACTACCTGTGATATGTAAGGAATGTGAGCTCACCACATACAACACACAAAAAGATAAAACATATAATGCTTACAATTTGTAAAAGGGGAGTTTGCTATAGTTGTGGTATTGTTTAATAGTATGGAGGAAGCAATGATTATGTCATCAGACTCAGTACTTAACCCAGGTTGTTCCACATTCAAAAGCTAACCTCGTTTATTTATGCACATTTTGGTACTAGAGTGACTTCACACATTTTTCATGTTATGTTTTAGCTTCTTATCTTAGACATAATTATAAATGATCTTTTCCATTGTCTGCTGTGTTATCACTTAAATCAGCACAAGCAATGGATTAGCAGTAATTAGTACTTATAGAAAAATGAGAAACTCTCAACTAGGCTAGAATGAAAAGAGTCATAGTTTAAAAATTTAATCAGATAAATATGCTACACCTCATGAGGAAAATATGACTGATTAGCTTGGTGATATTGAGAATACAATCAACATTGATAAAATGAAATATAATAATTAATTTAGAATCAGCAAAGATCAGACAAAATGTCATATGGTATTTAGTTGTGTCTCTTTATGTTGTGGTGGAGGTGTGTAGCTTAGTGGTTAGGGTGTTGCACTCATAACTGTAAGATTGTGGTTTTGATTCCTGGATTGGGCAATGTGCTATGCTCTTGAGCAAAACGCTATATTTCACATTGCTCTAGTCCATTCAGATGGCAAATATGAGTAATCTTGTTTCCACTCCAGGGATGGAATATATGTGCCACAGGATTTAGGAAACTGACCTTATAAGTGTATGTCTCAAGATAGACTTTTGATCCTTTTTACTTCATATCATGAGTGTGAAACCCACTAAGAGCAACTTTGCTTTTTAAAATATATCAACCTGATGCTGAAGTTTGTTGGAGATGATTCAGCAGTTGAATTTAATTTAAATAATTCCTACTTGCATAAAAAAAGGGAAATTTTCATATGTTCAAACCCAACAAGTTTGTATTTTAGGATCTAAAAGCATACTATAGAAAAGCCTTATCTTCAATTCACTGTGTTTGTTAAAATAAAAATACCATTCAAGGATTGGGATTGATTAAAACAATTATATCATTGTTACTATTATATAGACAAAAGCAGAGAATGAAAGAAGTGGTAGAACAACAGATAAATTTCCTTGCTACATTTAGTCATATTTCTTTACAATCTGGGTTCAAATTCCTGTCAAACACAACTTTAAATTGCTTCCTGTTTCAGGCTTAATGAAAATAAAGTCCCAGTCAAATCCTAGAATTGATGAAATTCTAAAAATATCTTTTAAATTGCTGCATTTCTAAGTCTGCAGGCATAGCTGAATGGTTAAGAAGATAGCTTCACAATCATGAAGTCCTCATGAACAATCTCAGCACATGGCATCTTGGGTAGTGTCTTTAACTTAGTCTCAGGCCAGTGAGTGAAACTTATGAGGAGAACATCAGATGGATTGTATGTGTAGTGCGAACAATTTCAGGGCAAGGAATAAGTTGATTATATTTATCCCAGTGCTCAACTGGTACTTATTTTATCAACCCTGAAAGGATCGCTAAAGTAAGTATGAGTTGAGGGAAGTCGATCTTAGCAAAATTTGAACTCAGAATGTCAAAATGAATGAAATGCTACTCAGCATTTTGCCTGGCATAGAAGCTATTCTGCCAGCTCATCCACCTTAACACATTATAACATACAGTGTGATGTTGATTCACCTTCAGGGATTACAGTAAGGCTACATATGTTTGTGAGATACTCAGCCTGTTTCATGTTGATTTAAAGCATTGGATATTTATTTGATTGAATAATTGGATGTTCATCGGCAAAACTGAATGAGGATCTATTATCTTAAGCATTCGAATTAAAAGTATCATAAATTTCTGATACTATAAACAGGTGTTTTTCTTAATTCAACAGGTAGGCAATATAATGCCATTTTTAACGGCGATTCTCCCCCCTCCTTCCCAACTACTAATAAACAATATCATATTTACAGTCAACACCCATCAGCTCCTCATACGAGTGCTATTCCTGTCTGTGGGTACTGTCCCTCTACCTCTTCTGTTAAAACTTATTAAACACAAGCTTGGTGCTCCAAAACTTAATTTACTCTACCATCATCACATGATAAATTCTTTATAGATGTAGTTATTTAGGCATGAATACAGAAAATAACCCTATTACTACTACTACTACTACTTTTTCCTTCCTCTTTCTTCCCATTCTACTTTTCCTTTTCTTTCTTTCTTTCTTCTTTGTCTTCTTCCTTCATAAATTATTTTTATTACTATCACACATCAGTTTAGATACTGGCATGTTTTTAAATATAACTGAGTGCTTAAGAAGTTCATATATATCATCATTGTCTTCATCATCACCATTTAATACCCCTGTGTGTGTGTGCGTTCGTGTGTGTGTGCATGCGTGCCTGCATGCATGTGTGTGTGTGTGTGTGTGTGTGTGTGTGTGTGTTGTTTTTCGGTTCTAATTTTGTCACAATTTAAACTTGAAATCTTTCTTTAATATTTTTATAGTTGGAAAGATTTATTTCTTGCATCGGCACATGAATATATATATATATCTGTAGAGGGAGGATGCATACTAAATTGGATTAACTTCAATATATGATTGGTCCTTATTCTATTGTATCTTTAAATGATGAAAAGAAATATTACATCTGTCTGGAATTACAGATAGAAATAAAGAAATATAAATAAATGGTGAAAGATATATATTTAGTATAGAATTCTATTATTTCTGTCACTCTATCACCTTATTCCAATCAATGTCATTTATAAATATATATATATATATTAATGTTTTCTTTTCTTTTTTTAACTTTCTCTTTTGCAGAAGTGTCTCCTTCAAATGATGGGAACTATACATGCGAATCACATAAAAAAGTTGCCAATAACTTCCAGGTTTTTAACAAAGCTGTAACAGACATTGTTGTTCTACGTAAGCAGATTGTCTTTTATTCAGTTTACTATGCTTCAGGAATTAAAGTATTCAGTCATGGAGTAAAGAACTCCAACTGACTTCTTACCATTGCCGTTAAAGATTTCCACCAGCATTCCATTGTTTCATTACATTATAAAGCCTATCATGTTACTTCTAGTTCATGATGGTAGCTCTGCTTTCTTAATGAAGTGAATGCTTCTAGGTAAAGTGACGATGTTTTATTTCTGCAACTTTTAGATTTTGAAAGTGTAATGTTGACTGACCTACCTATCTATCTAATGACAGCTTTAGGGAAACAAACCAAATGATGACAAATAAATGTTTGTACAGGTCTTTGAAATTATAATCTTTCCATGCTCTGATTGCTACAGGATTATTGTTAATCAAACTAGCTACCAAGAATGCATTATATACATGCAAACTGGTCTATCCAATTTATGAAAACATTTAATGAGTAGTTACAATGAAAGAGGGCACTCAGCCATTGATAAGATCCCAACACAAGAAAGAAATCAATCCAGTTGATCCCATTATATCTACTTACAAAGATACTGTTTTTATAGACAAGGTTTTTACATCAGTCAATAGATCAATGACAGCAATAAAATCTATAGGTATATATACTATTCGATAGCATAGCATTGAAAGTAGGCACTGTTAATGCACTAGTAATGTATTAATTGAACTAGCTACTGAATTGAACAATCCAGTTTATTATGTAAGTCGTTAATAATTCATGTCAACTAAAGTTTAATAGATGTATTCTTTAGTAAAGTGTAGCATATACATATATATGAATAGTTAGCTAGATAAATAGGCATGTGTGTGTGTGTATGTGTGTGTGCGTGTGAGTGTGCACACAACACACACATACATATATATATATATATATATATAAATATATACACACACATGCATATATATATATATACATATATATCACTGTATCAGTGTATCAACCGGACTCCCATATGGTTTTATACACTGAGTAGACTGGAGCAATATGAATTGAAGTGTTTAGCTCAAGAACATAAAGCACCACTGGTCCTAGTATATATATATATATATATATATATATATATATATATATATATATATATATATATATATATACATATATATATATATATATATATTTGTATGTGTCTGTGGGTATATATATATACCAAATGTGGTGAGTCACTGATGAAGCACAGCATGCTGAAATCACATGATCTGGTAATTCCAGCCCCATGCCAGACAGTTTCTACCTGCTAACAATAAATGTCTGTGGTCTTAGCATCATGGTCAGCATGAAAGCATTTCTCAAGGCAAATTGTGCAGTATTCAACTTTCTAATAATACATCCACATTGAGTAGGATACAATGATTGCTATTCAGTACTGCTACTGCTTCCATCACTAATAATTGCAATGTGACTGATGCCAGTATCATGTAAAAAGTACCTTTCAAGCGTTGAGCCTCATGGAGGCAATGACAGATAACTGAAGCCTTTGGCAATATGCTATGCTTGAGAAGAAGACCCATCAAGCCAAGTGAAATCATAGTCATGGCAGATACTGGTGTCAGACAACTGGCACGTAGCATGCAAAAGTGCCCATTACACTCTTGGAGTGGTTGATGTTAGGAAGGGCATCCAGCTATAGAACCAACACAAATCAGACTGGAATTTGGTGCAGCCCCTCACCTTACTGTTCAATCCATACCGGCATATACAATGGAATTTAAATGATGATGATTATAATATATATATATATATATATATATATATATATATATATATATATAGATATAGATATAGATAGATAGATAGATAGATAGATAGATAAAGATATAGATTGACAGACAGACAGACAGATAGATAGATAGACAGACAGATGATAGATAGATGGATAGATAAATAGATATGCATATATATATGTATGCATTTATATAATGCACATGCATATATGTGTGTATATATACATATATGTAGATATATATATTATTTGATAGATGCAATACAGTGTTTTTAAGTGCTGCTAATAGTTTCTTGTGCTGGGAACATGTCAAATAAAGTTTTATAACATCTTGCATCTTGGCACAGTCATCAGGCACAGCCTATATGGTATAAGGAACTAAAAATTGAGTGAGAGGAACTTGAAAACATGTATTGTGTCTTTTAAATAATATTTATCTCTCACCAGATGGAGTATTTCGTTTGTTGATCTTACCATCATGGAACAGTACATTATATATATATATATATATATATATATATATATATATATATATAAATGCGATAAGGAAAAATAGTAAGTGTCGACGATCTTTAATTCAAAATCCAAGTTGGTACAGAACCAATATACATTCTACAATTTAGTATTTGCAAATACTAAATATATATTCTTATATATATTCTTTACTTGGACTGTACCGGTGGACTTGGATGTTTGACGTCTCTTTGAAGTATTTCAGTCCTCAATTCTTTTATATATATTACATGAGGATAAATCATTTTATTCATTTAGTGCAGTGTCATTTGATTTAAAAGTCTTAATTGGAAAGAGTTTAACACTTTATTACAGGTGTTCTCCAAATACTGAAATATCGTTTACTCCAAACACTATATTATATCCTAAACACTAGAAGCATTCTCCAAAATTTCCTACAGAAAGCACAGCTTATTTACGAATTTAATGCTGGTCATTACTGTTCACCTTTATTTCTTGATCATTAATTACTAAAATGTAAAGAAAGAAACTTGAATAACTATTTATTGTTATGGTCACGTGTAAGTCATTAACTAAGTTTGCTAATATTAGCAATGGTCTTATATTTAGACAAGAAACTGTAAGTGAGAAGAATTGACGCCATGCATGTAGGAGTTACATGAAGGTGTTACTAGTACTAATACAACTACTAATACTATTGGTGCTGCTATTACTACTAACATTACTACTAATACTACTACTACTACTATTAATAATAATAATAATAATGATAATAATAATACTAATAATGGTACTGTTACAATACAACCTCATATCAATTAGGCTATCACTTCTTTTTATGTAAATGGATCAAAATTGATGATATAAAAATTCTTAAATAATGGCACATGCACACACACACACACGTACATATATATATATATATATATATATATATATATATATATACATATAATAACAGTATACACAATAATATTAATAATGGTTTCTAACACAGGTAATATAAATAATATATGGTGTGCATAT
>NC_068998.1:26671982-26672486 GCF_001194135.2 Octopus bimaculoides
ATATATATATATATATATATACACATATATATGTATATAGTTTATTTGGGATTATTGTTTATGTATTTTATTTGTTATTTTTGATAAATGCATTGTTTTGTTATTTTGTTTTATTGAATATTTCTGGTAAGTATATTTTCTCTGCCATTGTATAAACTTTTGTATATTCCTTTGTGTATGTGTGTGTGTGTGTATAAATAAATGCGTGTGTATGTGTAATATTTATATATGTAACTATGAAATGTATGTATGTATATATGTATTTATATGTGTATGTGTGTATATATAATATAATTATATACATTATATTGTATAGTCACAAGCATGACTATGTTTGGTTTGGAACCATGTGGCTTTGGTTTCAATCTCACTGCATGGATGTTGTCTGCTGGCATCCTTTCCTTATCCAGTGACCTATAACTTGCGAGTGAAATATCTTAGACAGAAGCCGGAGAGAAAATGGCATATATACATATATATATATATATATATATATATATATAT